>NC_057800.1:578207919-578224777 GCF_018294505.1 Triticum aestivum
ATTCATCCCAGAGGCAACATCGATCAGCTTCAGTTAGCAGCAGTAGCGAAGGAATCGCTCGATCGGGTTCAGTTAACATCCATTGATCGATCGCTTGGGTTCAGTAACGCGTAGCCTGCAGTGCAATCGCTCGGTTTCAGTTAGAACCCAACGCCTCGCTCGGGTTCAGTTAGAGCTAACGCCTCGCGCGCACACACACACACATACGTGTACGAGAGAAACGTGCATCTCTCGGCCCCCGACCTCCCACCGTAACCGGGAACTCCCCGAAATTTTCCTCCCCCTCGCTTCTACCACTGTTTTTTCCATCATGGACAGCCCAAAGAATGTCATGCAGCTGCGTCTCCGGCCCGCCCAGGATGAAAAGCCCATTTTCTGTCATGATTTTTTGTCATAGAAGTAGGAGCCCACCACATCTATGATGATACCAGGTTTTGTCACAATTATCGTCATAGAAGTGTAATATGTATGACAGAAAAAAAATTCATTCGGCCCAAAATGTCACGGATGTGTCTTTTTTTGTAGTGAATGGTATATAATAGATTACTCTATACAAGGGTAAACCGCCTATGTGATAAATAAGGTACATATATAAGGTAAGAACGACTAAGTAAGATAAAACAGGTTTCACAAGATTGCATTGAAATTTTGGATCTACTGTAAGTCAATAAAAGGAAAAATATTGAGACTTAAAAGTTTGGTCCCGAAGCAGTTCACAAAGGTCCAGATCAAGTTGCGATGTATTTAAGGTTTGGATCAAATGGCTGAGTTAAGGAGTTTCATAGCTACTATGTGGAACACATCAAGATCAAGCTCTTTTGTCTATGGGTTGACGAAGAACATGAGGAGAGCGACATGAACCCGCATGAACCCTATCGGATCTACAGAGGAAAGAGGAGATGCTTACAGCAGCGGTTGAGGTAGCGGAGATGCGCTGCGTCTTTCTGATGCAACCAGGTTGATGCAGCAGCCAACAGAGATGCAGAGGCGGAGCTCGACGACGGCGGGGGCGCTTGGGTGAAGGGGCGTCGCGAGGAGGAAGAAGAAGCAAAGAGGCGAATGGGAAAAATAAAATGACCTTTGGTCCTATTTATAAGGTAAGTGGAGAGGTGACATGCGCGAGAATCGAGGAGCCTGAATATTGGATACCTAACGAAGCGGTCGCCTCAATTGTCGGAGGCTCATTAACTGATGGTGAGATGTATCATTTTTAAATAACAAGGTGACGTCATGGCGATTTTTCATGATCCTGGAGTATGACATCACGGCGGTTTACAATATCAAAGTGAAGATGCAAAGGAGGAATTTTTCTAAGTGTTGAAGATTGACATGAACAAGTTCAAATCAATCTGGGGCCTAATGTTGGGGATATTACTACTGGACGTAAACCAGCCCGGAGTAACCGGATTAACTCTATGAAGATAGAAGCCCATAAAGACGTGAGGATGGTGGCGCTTTACGAAGGCCCAAGGCCCAAATGCGGGTTAAGGCCTGTACATGTAAACTGACTTTCTCATGTAACTTGCATTGTAAGATAGGAAGGATAGAGACCGAGCCGAACATGTTTATGATACGGCCTAGTCTGTAAACCGGCGGGCGTCAACCTGTGTATATAAAGGGACTACCCGGCGGCGGTTTAAGGACAACAGACAATAACTCGAGAGCCAGGCAAAGCGTATTCGCTCCCTGGTCACCAAAACCCTAGCAATACCAACACAACTAGACGTAGGCTTTTACCTTCATCGAAGGGGCCGAACTAGTATAAAAATCCTCGTGTCCCTTGTCTGGTTTAACCCCTTTAAGCTAACCCGTAGCGATGGCTCCACGTCTACGTCCTTTCACGAGGACATCTGCCGTGACAAACCCACGACAGTCAGCGGTCCACGGCGTCGGCGGTCCTTCACTGGCCGGCAGTGATCTTCTACGACAGTTTCCTCCTCATCCTTGAGCTGCAACCATGGCCTTTGTGAATTCCATCCCCCTTTCTCTTTGTTCCTTCTAGCTAGATCTGAGCTGCAACTAGGGTTTGATGTAGATGCATGGTTGATTAGTGCTTTGATCTGTGAGCTCATATGGTTGATTGATATGCTGCAGTTGCAATTTGTGGTAGGGTTAGATGTTCAAGCATGTGGTAGGCTAGATTAGTAGTAGAGTTTGAAGTTGAACCTTGTGCTTGTGTTGATTCATGCTTAGATCTGTGATTTGTAGCTATTGGTGGTCCATTTGTAGCATGTTGTTTGTTGCAGATGTATGTTCCTGCTCATAGATTGTCCAGTATGCTTAGTATGATAGCGATGAACCATCTGCTTAGTATGATAGTGATGAAGCATGTGCTTGGTATGATAGTGATGAACCATGTACATGTATGCTCCTGCTTTCATGGATTGTTCGGTATGTTGTGTGCTATGCTTACTGTCAATATGTGCTATGATTGTAGGACATGACTGATGGTGTCCTGGACTAGGGGGTACTCACCACGTCGTCTCCCGATCTGTTAGATTGGGCCAAGGACCCCCATGGCCGTATACTCATGGGCCAGTTCGGACAGCTGCCGCATACATGGAAGATTCCACAAGACTTGGTGATCAAGACAAGGACTCCTCCCCACCGGCGTATTCGGCTAGGACTCTTGTTATCCTAGGCCTCTGGTGCATTATATAAACCGAGGCCAGGCTAGTCAATAGATCATATACAACAATCATACCATAGGCCAGCTTCTAGGGTTTTAGCCTCTATGATCTCGTGGTAGATTAACTCTTGAAATACTCATATCATCAATACCAATCAAGCAGGATGTAGGGTATTACCTCCATCAAGAGGGCCCGAACCTGGGTAAACATCGTGTCCCCTGCCTCATGTTACCACCGATCCTAGACGCACAGTTCGGGACCCCCTACCCGAGATCCGCTGGTTTTGACACCGACATTGGTGCTTTCATTGAGAGTTCCGCTGGGTGATCGGCAAAAGGATCAATGGCTCGCCCGCAGGTCAACTGCGACACCGGCATCTTCATCGCCGGCTCGACTGGTCACCTTGGCTTGACCGAGGACCGTGCTCCATCTCCGATCATCATGTTCGGACGGGGGCCTTTTTCAACGTCAACTCCAATCTCTATCGTGATCATAGAGGAGTCATCCATGGAGCTCGAGGGCTCAACGTCAACATTGCCCTCGGGTGGCCGTGCTGTTTTTATGGACATCGAACTTGTATTCGCCGTCACCACCTCCTCGAACATCGGTTTGACGATTGCTTCGGTGGAATAGTGCGGAATTACATCTACAACAGCCATGCAGAATTTCGTCGAGTTCCGATGGAGGAATCTCCGACAATCTACGATATACCGGAGCCCTGAATCTGGAAGAGTTTAGGGCGTGGTCTCCAGAGCCCAGCTTGGAGGTCCTTTGGAAGATCCAACCGTTCATCTACTGCGGAATTCCCATATCTACCACCCCTCCAAATTTCAGCTCGATCCGACAGTTCAAACTCCGGGAACCTTCCGATGAGTGGACCAATTTTCGGATATGTTTTCTGTGCGAATACGTATCCGACCCGAATTCATGTTCCTTTATGAACGTGATATTGGACAACCTTTTTAGAGGAATTCTCTTCTAGGGTATTGTGCGTCATTTTTAAACACGTGCCCATAAAATTTAAAGCCTCCCCTGAGGTCATCTTCATCATCATGCTGGTGTCAAACCAGTCCGGCAATATTGCTCCAAGGCTGCCGACCTGCGCTAGACACGTCGTCGCTTTGTTGAGCCGAGCTCAACTTCTTCGGATCATCATCTTGGCAAGCTGAACAAGAGTTTGGCATCACGAAGGATAAATTATCACCAACATCGCCGCCCCACGGATTACACGGAGCGGGCACACCGGCATCGCCGCACGGTCACTTCATCAAGCCGGCATCAACCACGTCACGACCGGCATCAGCAGGGCCGCACTGTTGCTTCTTCAAGCCGATGTCCATCACGCCGACCTACTTCGACTTGTCGGCTAACACCGAGGCTTCGACATCTCGGCTGGACTGGGGGCTTCGCCATCTCTTCATCAACCTACTCCGGAGACTTCAGCGTCACTAGCCGACCAGCTTTGTCACGTTAGCTGGACCGAGGGCTTTGCCTCCGAAAGCCAACCTTTGGCAGCATCGCCCTGCCGTCGCTTTATCACCCATCAGGCAATGGGTGTGCGGATTGAGTCCCAATTTTGGGAGTCACCTTTCTTCGGATTGTTACAACAAATAAACCAGGTGCTATTAATCCTAGTAATTTTTGCTTGTTGGGGTTTATTTTTCCCAAGAAATTATTACTCTGGTTTGTTCCATCATCTGTACACAGGTCCATCGAATGATGGCCGCACTAACGAGGGTCGCGTGGTGGATCGGTCAGTTTCCGTACATAGTCCGGCGAACGCCGCATCCGGAACTTGGACCGACCTGTGAATTTAGGCTTTGCCACGCCTTTACCGCATCACGCCAATGCCCTGCGTCGACATTGACTTCGGCACCAGGCCATATTTCTTTTATTACTCACTTTGCATAAATTATTCATTATGCAATGATTTTTTAATTTATTATTATTACTATTATCTCAAGTTTGCACTATTTTTTGTGCACAAGAAAATGATCCGGGTTCGGAAGTATCGTCAACTCGGCATACTTACATACCACGTCACCTCGGCTAGACGGGGGGCTTCGTCAACACTCCATTACCCCATGCCGGGGACTTCGACATCACTCTGCCGGCCTGCATTGTCCATGCTATGTCACCAATTTGGAGTGTCGAGCTCTTTGCTCCGCCACCTCGGGACCGGCTTGGGGGATGGAACCTTGTCCCGCATCAAGCTCAGACCACGTCATCAATACCAAACACATTAACCAGCTAAGTTGCCTTCATGCTCAAAGTTTTAAACGGGAACCTTCCGATGAGTGGACCAATTTTCGGATATGTTTTCTACGCGAATACGGATCCGACCCGAATTCATGTTCCTTTATGAACGTGATATTGGACAACCTTTTAGAGGAATTCTCTTCTAGGGTATTGTGCGTCGTTTTTAAGCACGTGCCCATAAAATTTAAAGCCTCCCCTGATGTCATCTTCATCATCATGCTGGTGTCAAACCAGTCCGGCAATATTGCTCCAAGGCTGTCGACCTGCGCTAGACACATCGTCGCTTTGTTGAGCCGAGCTCAACTTCTTCGGATCATCATCTCGGCAAGCCGAACAAGAGTTTGGCATCGCGAAAGATAAATTATCACCAACATCGCCGCCCCACGGATTACACGGAGCGGGCACACCGGCATCGCCGCACGGTCACTTCATCAAGCCGGCATCAACCACGTCACGACCGGCATCAGCAGGGCCGCACTGTTGCTTCTTCAAGCTGATGTCCATGACGCTGACCTACTTCGACTTATCGGCTGACACCGAGGCTTTGACATCTCAGCTGGACCGGGGGCTTCACCATCTCTTCATCAACCTACTCCGGAGACTTCAGCGTCACTAGCCGACCAGCTTTGTCACGTTAGCTGGACCGAGGGCTTTGCCTCCGCAAGCCAACCTTTGGCAGCATCGCCCTGCCGTCGCTTTATCACCCATCAGGCAATGGGTGTGCGGATTGAGTCCCAATTTTGGGAGTCACCTTTCTTCGGATTGTTACAACAAATAAACTAGGTGCTATTAATCCTAGTAATTTTTGCTTGTTGGGGTTTATTTTTCCCAAGAAATTATTACTCTAGTTTGTTCCATCATCTGTACACAGGTACATCGAATGATGGCCGCACTAACGAGGGTCGCGTGGTGGATCGGTCAGTTTCCGTACATAGTCCGGCGAACGCCGCATCCGGAACTTGGACCGACCTTGAATTCAGGCTTTGCCACGCCTTTACCGCATCACGCTAACGCCCTGCATCGACATTGACTTCGGCGCCAGGACATAATTTCTTTTATTACTCACTTTGCATAAATTATTCATTATGCAATGATTTTTTAATTTATTATTATTACTATTATCTCAGGTTTGCACTATTTTTTGTGCACAGGAAAATGATCCGGGTTCGGCAGTATCGTCAACTCGGCATACTTACATACCACGCCACCTCGGCTGGACGGGGGGCTTCGTCAACACTCCATTACCCCATGCCGGGGACTTCGGCATCACTCTGCCGGCCTGCATTGTCCATGCTATGTCACCAATTTGGAGTGTCGAGCTCTTTGTTCCGCCACCTCGGGACCGGCTTGGGGGATGGAACCTTGTCCCGCATCAAGCTCGGACCACGTCATCAATACCAAACACATTAACCAGCTAAGTTGCCTTCATGCTCAAAGTTTTAAATTTTTAACTTGTGTTCGGTTCGACCAAGCATTATACTTTTTTGGAAAAAAGTTGCTTGTAAAAAATTTCCTTGTCCAAACTTTGTTTGTGACGCACATATTCAAATACCCCGTTTACTTCGGGGCTCCCTTGATGGAGCTTTTCCTCTTGCATATGATTATACTTGTACGGCTTCATTCCTTGTTCGTCTATTACGCCACAATATGCACCATATTGACCTAAGCGATTTGCAAGCTGGGTTTCCTGGCTCCTGTTCTTAGCCCTACATTCCCGATTGTTTGGCTAGGGAGTAAAGGGAGCACCTCTACGATTGTCATGACCGGGTCATCCGAGCTCTGACCTTAGACTGGGTGAAGCCGAAAGCTAGCGCTCTTATTGTTTTCAATCATGGTCGGCACACAACGGAACTCATGAGTACAAAAAATCTATTGCACAAATCTCATAGTAATAATGAGTACCGAAGAAAGGTATCAGTGGGGGTACTATTTTCTTCGAAGATGCTTCTTACACTTCATTAGTAATATAGCATAAGTCCCCTGAGCGTGCTTTGTCTGTTACAGCCTTATGGCCTGATTGCCTGGTCATCGGAAACACCGTCGATACTCTCGACAGGCGGAGTACATGACACTTTTTGGCCCTTGGCTGAAGAGGGAGAAGCCGACGATCGGTTAAGACGCGTTTAAAGTTCGGGTGAACACAAATATGATATAAGTACTTCGGTACATACAATCATTATACATAAAATTCTTACCCAAGTCACTTGGGGGCTCTTAAAATTTATATATGAGCTGTAAATGTGTTTTCTTCTTGGTCGTTGTCAAAACATGACAGAAGCACAATTTTTTCTTTCTCTTCCAATTTTCGGATTGGCACCGAACACTTGATCTTGTTCGGACGTCATGTTTGTACTGACGTTTTTTTGGTTTTCCAAGCTTGTTGGCACTTTTAAACTATTTGTGTGTTTCCAGCACAAGTCTCACAGTGCAATGCCGGACACCTTTATAGATTCGGTAACAACATTCTCGGATCTCACTATATATGCATTGGTTTCGAATTGTGTCTTCGGTCAATAGTTGTGTTGCCCGACTCGTGCGGTTGCCTCCTACGTTCGGCTGTGTTTGGCTAGGTGTGCAAAGGGTGAACCACTGCGATTGTGCTTCCAGCTCACATGGTTAAGCACCTTAGTGGAGAAAGCCGAAAACTGACTGTCACAATAAGAATAGACTGGTCAGCGATCCGATGATGGTGTTAAATGACGGGCCATTCATAACAATGGCCGAAGTGTTTACGGCTTGACCTCGACGTACGCCTCTCTTGCAGAAGAACTGCCTACCATGGGTCCCGTTAAGCAGCACGGAGGATTTGGCGGTGGAGAATAAACAGCAGATCCACCCAAGCCAACGGGCGTCAAAACCCATGCATTCCATAATCTGTATCATTGGAGCATGTTCAATCATATCGAAGGCTTTCGCAAAGTCAAGCTTGAGGATGGCAATCTCGCGATTTGAATTTTGGCACTGGTGTATGAATTCATAAGCCCACGCCACACAGTCTTGGATTGACATGCCCCTTAGGAATCCGTACTGGTTACGGTGGATAACCTTAAGCACCACTTTTTGCAGCCGATTGGCCAGGAGATTAGTCAACAGCTTTAGACAATAGTTTAAAAGTGTTATAGGGCGGTAATCATCCGCTGTCTCCGGCGACTGCATCTTCGAGATGAGGGTAATATAACCAGAGTTCAAACTTTCCAGGTCTAATGTACCTACATGAAAATCAAGCAAAGTCTATAGAACTCCTCCTTAATGATATGCCAGCAGGCCTTAATGAAGCTGCCACTGAAACCATCCGGTCTAGGGGCTCGATCTGACGACATCTCCTTGACCACTTGATCAATCTCCTCCCTAGTAAAGGGCTCAGATAAAACCTGCAGTCCATCCACTTTCTTGATGATGCGATTCAGATCAAACTTCATGTTGGTAGGGCTAGAGCACCCCAGCTTTTCTTTGTAAGTTTGGAGAAGAACAGCCTCTTTGCCCACATGATCATGAACAACAGTGTCATCCGGCAGGCGCAGAGAGGCAATATTGTTTCGGCGGAAGCGCTCAGTCGCAACTCTATGGAAGAATTTGGTGTTGCCATCTCCAAACTTGAATTGTCTGACAGTACACTGCTTCTTCCAATATGCTTTTTTGCATTCCAGTAAATGCAAGAGATGAGCTTTGAGGATTTTTCTGAAGTTTGCTTCAGGGACAGACAAACGCCGCCGATCCTCAAGGCCATCAATCTCCAAGAGGATATTGTTACAGTTCTCTATCAGCACACATAGCTTCGAGATTCTCTTGCTCCACTTCTTTAGATCATACCGAAGTGTTTTGAGTTTTTTGCACAAAACCATAGCTGGGTTTGGGGCGTAGCATTTTTTATTCCACGATCGCTGAACCACATCAAAGAAGCCTGGCTGCTTGATCCAGTAATCCTCAAACCAGAATAATTTGGTTTTTGGGATTTTGGATTGGATACTGACGTAGCACGGCACATGATCCGAAGTGGGTTTCCCCAAAGGCATGACCACAGTGTTCGGAAATTTGGCAGCCCAGTTAACAGAGGTAAAATGCCAATCTAACTATTCGAGCAGTGGGTTAGTTTGCATATTACTCCAAGTGAACGATCGTCCTTTGATTGGTAGTTCCACCAGTGACTGCTTTCATATGAATTCGTTGAATATTAGCATATCGTTAGCATCACCGCCCCCACGGTTACGATTATCGGGCGCTCTGATATAGTTGAAGTCACCTAAGACAAGCCAATCTTCCCCAATAGGGATTTGGAGATCAAAGAGCCATGTGGTAAACAGTGCTCTATTGGGATCAGAACAAGGGCCGTAAATGTTAACGAGCGTCCACACATCACTAGACTGAGTGGAGGTAAGTCTAACGCCAAGTGCAAAAGATTCCGAGAAGACAGATACACCCATGAACACTGAACTCATCCACGCTGTTAACAGACCCCCAGAATTACCCACCGACGGCACAAATTCAAACATATCAAACTTCTTAGGGCAGAATAGTTTAACAAAAGACGCATCAAAAGATTCACGCTTGGTTTCTTGAAAGCAAACTACCGAACAACCACTAATCTTGATCGCGTTACGAATCGCTAACTGCTTTTTTTCAGAGTTGATTCCACAAATGTTCCAGCAGAGAACATTCCAGTGTTTATTAGCCGTGATCGCAATTTAGTTCAGAGTTGAGTCGTCACCCCCATCTCCAGCCAGGAGCTTCTGAGTGCTGAGTTCTTCTGCAGGTATCCCACATTGCTCTATGCCCACACGCTGCAGCTGTTGAATCGGAGTTGGCGGGGGCAGAACGTCCGACAGACCCGTGGCAGGCTGCAGATGTGGCTTTGGGCAGGGATCTGTCGCCTTGGATGAACAGGCAATCATTGGGGCTCCCCTGGGCTTGACCTTGGACTGTGGCTTTTTGGCATCACCGAGAAGATTTATCTTGAAACCATCGTATCTTGTTGCCCTGGTGCTGCGCCTCAAACAAGTTGTATCTATTGGCATCTTCTCCGCAAGGATCATCCTCTGGGGGTGCTTGTTCAGTGGCTTGGCATTGGCAATTGTCGAGGTCTCAGAGATGTCAACAACACCACCTGCCCCAGCTTGAGTGTCAGGGTCCATCCTTGTGATTGTCAGGCTCTGCACCAGGGAGGTTCCCCCACCAATCAACCCAGCAGGGACAACCAAAGTGATAGTTGTGGCATAAGCAGCCCAAATCTCTGAGGGAATAATGATATCAACCGGGAGAGGAGGCAACGGGTCAGTCCAAGGGCAGACTAGCGTATTTAGATAGCGCACACCCTCCACAACAGCAGCAATCACATTGATAAAAACAACGAGAGGATTCAGGGGGAGAGAAGCACCCGACAGGCCTTCCTCTGGAGCAGTGATGCAGCGGGTGTACCTTCCATACGAAATCCTCCAAAGGATCTGCAGAAAAGAGATACCTAGTTCAGCCTAGACCTCAACAGCAAGAGAGTTACCAGTAGCGCGCACAAAGCGCAGCCTAGAGGTGGGTGTGCCATTGATCAACACATCTGCATCCTCAGAGATGTCAGAGTACACAGACCATTCATCCTGAGGATCATCAGAGATGTTACTTTCTTGCTCCACTCCATCCATGAGAGACGGCCCTGTATACTGAAATAGCATTCTGAAACTGAACCCTCTGTAAGGAGGTGGAGCAACTGGCCAGACCCCCTAGCCATCATTCTGTGCAGGCTGTTGTTGTGGCATTTGCTGTTCCCAGCCCACATCAATTTGCTGCTGCATCCAACACTGATGATCAAGTGCCCACTGTTGCGCAACAGTCAGGTATGGCAGCTCATACGGACGCGGGGAGGCATTCATCGGCGGAGCTTCATCCTCATTGCCTACAAGGTCAGGAATTGTGTTCCGACCGTTAAGCACATAGACAGGTACAGACCATGATCTTCCCATTCCAGGTAGCGTGCCAATGCGCTTCATCACAAGACTATGAGGAACCTGTGTGATATCACTAAGGATAACCCGAACCAGAACACGCTCCTTGTTGTGCCCCGGCCTGTGCTAGAGATCAAGCTTCCCGAAGCAAGACACTGCCTTGTGGATGTAGTGGTCATTCTGGTAATCCATGGGGAAGGCAAGAAACAGAACCCAGGCAACATACTAAAACGGGCAGCGACGCATATTCTCCCCTTCATCGTGCGGCACAAAAGAAAATGTCATATCATCATCTAGAGGATCCAATTGGTGCGGACTTTCCTGAATATACTGATCCCTCAATGCAACATCTGCAAACACCACCATACCCACCCCGATAGGATAAACGAAAGCATCGGGCACCTCAAGATGAAAATCCTCAACCATGATACGAACTACCTCATCCAACACCAACTGCTCCTGATGATCTGGGACGGGGGGACAGTAGTGATGATAGCATACCTCTCATGGCTCAGCGGTGGGTCATCCACCACCATCATGTTGCGGGCTAGTCTGTGGTCCGACCCTCGCTCAATCCGAGCTCCCATCGGCACAAACTGAAACGGCCTCGCCGGAAAGTTGGCCATTGCGCTGGTGGTGGTGGCGGTCGCTACAGTCAAAGGCGTAGCAGAGGAGGAGGAGGTGTCTCTCTACTTGTTGGTTAGCAGGGGCGGTAGGCGATGCAAATGACTTGCAGGTTGAAGCAGAAGCGTCCGCCCAATGGCTATCGGTGGATGGGGCCCGGCGTCTGGTACTTTCCTTTTGGGACGCCATATCATTTTTTATTAGGAAATCTTAGATTCTGTGGTTGGGGGACTGGTCGAAACCGCGGCAATGAATCCAAACGAATTTTAGCTTGCCGTTCCACCTTCCTTTGACGCCAAAATAAACATGGAGCAGATTTGGAGAAGCACCAGTAGCTCTCATGGCCCAGAAACTTGCAGCGTTTGCACCATAGAAGCCCAGGGAAGAATTCTTTCTAATGGGCTAGACTGTTACAACTCGTGCAAGATTTGTCTGGCCAGCCCATCTCTTTATTCATGCAAAGACATGCACGCAGGAAGTTATGGCAGATGTTACAACTTTTGGTATGGCAAGTACTGGATTCGTGACCTCCTTCGAAGCACCTGGCGCATCTGCCCAAAAGGCGATGAATAAAATTGGAAGGAGGCAAATCATCCAAATCATAAGCTTTCCGGATATGTGCCTCATCATAATTGGCTTGCCTTAGGTCTAAGATATTTTCCAAAACCAATGTTGGAATGTTGCGCCAAATCCGCTCGCGATGATTCTTACCCAAGAATTTTTTGGTATTGTTTGCAATTCGATCCATCGTAACCGGAATATCCAAACTGCCAACAATCAAACTTTTTTGATTATTCGCAAGATGTGCACTGTTGTTCACCCGATCATCCAAACCATGATCATCCTGAGGTAAATCTCTATGATAAGAAACTTCTTCAAACGAGCTCAAAAGATTGGTAGGACGCTTAATGCTAATACCAAATTTGGCCAACTCCTTAGAGGCAGAAATATCCTTAGCAGCACTTTTCTCAAGAAATTTCAGGTTAATGCAAACAGCTTTAGGTACACTGTCCCCAACAGAGGGGTTGCTTTGCTCAAGTGGATCCACTCTAGGCACATTCCACGGATGCTTAAAGAGACCAAATTGACAAGTAAAATCTGGCCAAACTCTATCCCATAGGGCATAGATGAAATGACCCACTTTGTTTGAGGCCACTGAGAACCGATAGTTCCTGGCTCCAATAGATGTGACATTAAAACCAGAAGCAAGACCACCAATGCAGCACTATAAAGCCAATCCAACCGAAGCACGTGACAAAGGGAAGGAGGTAGAAGAAAACGTGACCACCAAGAAGAACTCCTTGGAGGAAGAAGCAGGGGAGAAATGAACCGTGGATCTAAAACGCCTACGAACCTGGTCCTCGACCTTGAGGCCGGGGTTGAAGTCCCAGTGTATGAGCCCTTCCATGGTGGTTTAGAGGGATCCATGGTCACCGGAGGGAGGGGTGGAGGAGGAGGTGGTGGTGGGGGTGGAGGTGGGATCCATGGCTTGCATGCCTCCGCTGTAAGAATGGAGAAAATTGTAATCTAGTAGTAGTACCTCCTTCCGCCGAAAGCATGGGACATCCAATAGTCCTACCACCTCAGTAATAAAGACTAATGAGCCGTAAAATCACATAGACCAGCAGTAAGTTGGACGGATGAAGCAACTATCACTCTTGCGCCAGTGAGAGGTCGCGTCCGCTCTGCCCGGGCATGAATGCGGCACCGATTCTTTGGAGCGGCGCTGACCGTTTCGGGCGAGAAGCGCGCGTGGGCGATGGAGGGGCTTTGGGTGGGCCAGGCTGGTCAGGAGTTGGTGTGGCAGCTGTCCGCATGTCCCTACCGGACACGCCCGGAAACGAGGGGATGCACCGACTCTCGTGGCAAAAATCGTACAGTACACAACATCTCTCTGTAGGAATAGGTCGATCTGTCGCTCTCTCTAACACACACATGCTGTTAAACACACACACACACGCACACATCTTGGTCCCGTTGCACCTTCTAACGTGACTTATTACACCTAGACAGAGGGAGTAGTAAGTATACGAGATACAGTGGCACACTGACTTAAGTCGAATACAGTGCCCAAAATTTGTGTGCATGTTATAATAAGGATTCACTTAAAATAGTACGTGAGCGAACAGAGGGATCAATTGGACAGTGTTCCCGAGCAGTAGCGAGATGTGTGAGGTAAGAAACACCGCTGGTGCTTTTAATTTTTCTTATTAATTTGTTTGTTTCACCCTATGACTAGTGGGACCCAACGTACTACGTGGAGAGAGGTAAGGTGACTAAGGCTGCATTTTTTCTGCACCACTATGGATAGTCTTACCACCAAAGCCACATGACACGATTATGATTGAAATCCCAATGACTCCCACACACAAAAAACACGACATGCTTGTCACACGAATGCAGGAATGTATAAAAGGTTATTTCTCTCTCGTTGAACATAAGGGGAGGGTTGTGTAGCTGGTTAGCCTGTTCGCTCATCAAACTTGAGGTCTCGGGTTTGATAACTACACTTGAGCATAATTTGTGCCAGGAGGATTCTTTGACTGGTCAAAATGTTTTCTAGGGTTTGCACGCTTCACACACTCTCTCTAGTATATATATACATGCTGGAGCCTCAATGCTTGTAGTTGCTCTCTTCACACTCTCTCGCCCTCTCCCGCTGGAGCCTCAGCGCTTGTAGTTGCTGTCTTCACACTCTCTCTCCCTCTCTAGATCTAAACAAGACTTCATTGGCCTCTCTCTCCCCTCACTGCTGCTCAAAGAGCCGGCAGGATCCGTCCGCCGGGAAGGGAAGGAGGCTTAACACTGTCGCCGTCGGCGAGGGACTACCGGCGCAGCTGTTCACTTTCCACCCAGCGGCGGCGCGGGAGGGCCTCCGACCCCTTCTTCTTCGCCGCCGTCCCATCGCCCACCGAACCACACCCCAAGAACCTTAAGGTATAATTTACTTACTCCACATGCATTGCTCTAGCTGCATGTATACCATGAATCTAGGACGTGGTTCAAAGAGGAAAGGAGTGGGGGAAAGTAGTGGGAAAAGTTGTATATAGCATGAATCTAGGACATGGTTCAAAGAGGAAATGATGGGGGAAAGTTGTATAGCATGAATCTAGGACATGGTTCAAAGAGGAAAGGAATGGGGGAAAGTAGTGGGGAAAGTTGTATCGCATAAATCTAGGACGTGGTTCAAAGAGGAAAGGAAGGGGCAGAAGTACTAGTTCAAAAAGGAAAGGAAGTGACAAGGCTGTAGAGTTTGAGCAGGACTAGATTTGCTGCGCTCACATAGGGAAAGGTGTCTAAAGATAACAAAACTGGGACCAACACAAAGATGCTCCTTGGTTGTTTGTTCTTTGTTGCAACAGACTGTGCATGACCACAGTACATCGATAGATGCACATGGTGCTGGTGCGTCCACTGTCCCGTGCAACTCATAAGCTATTGTTAATCTAAGGCCCTGTTTGGTTAAAAACTCCCTAGTCCCTACCTGCTTGGTTCCAGGGACTAAACATGGACTAGAGGTTATTAAATGACATGCTAAAAGACCATGTTACCCCTAGTAATGAACTAATAGAGACAAGGTGCGATGTGTGGCAGGGGCAACTGTTGGAAGAAGTCCCAAAAGACTCCCTCAGGGTCTTCTTTCTTTAGTCCCAAATGCCCACTTTTAGTCCCTAAAAGTCCCTCATGTTTGGTTTAGATGGGACTGACACCGAGTTTTTTTAGTCCCTATACCAAAATGTCCCTGTAAACAAACACCCTCTAATAATGCGTCTGGAAAATTGATGCAATGCCACAATTAAAAGCAAATTACATGTTTAACGAATTTTATTGTTAATATAATCTCTATGTTAATATTAATCAATGCCACCGTTTGAGAAATGCTAATGTCTTGCTTTCTTTCCCATTTAGATAAGGTAGATGCTTCTTTTTGTTGGCTTATATGTCATCCACCGTTATTGACCACTAATTGTTTCCTTCGCACCTCTGTGTAAACAGGGTTATCTACTTCACCTCGTTGCCATTGTGACCTTGTGTTGCACTGCACAAAACACTTTTGTTTTAAGAGTGTTTTGTGCAGTTCAACCAAAATGTCACACCGACAACGTTGCTTGATTGATTGATCTTAGTGGAACTGCACAAGAGGAGATCTTACTTCCTATACGTTAAGGCGAATTTGGTTCAGATCTTCTTCTTGTGAGTTGTTTGAATTCCGCATCATGAGACGTCGGTACTAGCCTTCTTTCACATGATTCTGCAGTGTGCTTTCATATGTTGTGCTACTTGTATGATAATGTTGCTTGATTTTAGTGAACTGCACAAATGCAGATAAGACTTCCAATCTGTATGTGCACCTTAATATCCCATTGAGGTAATATAAGGATATTTCACTACTACTGGCCTATATTTTGCCACTTTCAGCAGAAAATCAAGTTTAGTAATATACTTGTGCTCCCTAATTGACATGCCAAATCTTACATTGAAGGCAAAGTTTATCGGTTATTGAACCAAGTGATGAAGGGGAAGAACAAGCGGAAGAAAAACAAAAATCAACTCACGGTGCTGCAATGAAGCACTGGAACTGTGATGAGACAAGTAATGATATAGTTTTGCATCTTAATTTATTGCTATGGCTGGAACGAGCAACTGTTTTGCCATTGATTTGATGCCACTCTTAATGTAATATGTAATTATCTCTACTTGTGCAAACAGGGATCTTCTTTGAAGATACCATATATTTTAGTGGAACTGCACAAGAAGATGTTGGAAACATTAAACTAATCACTACTAGGAAAAGGGCTACTAATTGCGCACCAGTTTTGCCTACTAATGGCGCATCACTGGTGCGCCATTAGTATCACGCCACTAGTATTTTTTACTAATGGCGCACCACTGGTGCGCCATTAGTATAGGCCATGGTGCACCATTAGTATAGGCCACTGGTGCGCCATTAGTATAGGCCACGGTGCGCCATTAGTATTTTTGAATTTTGAAGGCGGGAAAATAGTAGTGGCGCATCGTCTAACCCCCACCGTGCGCCATTGCTATTTTTGAATTTTGAATTTGGATCTGGATCGTGATTTTTTTGCCCATTTTTGCTAGTTTTTTGCTCATTTTTTGGCACGATATTATTTCAAATTTTGTTCCTGTTTTGGATCTTGTACGTTCTTTTGCCGTGTTCTTTTGCCGGAGAGGAGTTCGCCAGAGAGGAGGAGGAGGAGGTCACCGGAGAGGCGCTCGCCTACATCACCGGAGAGGAGGAGGAGGTCGCCGGAGAGGAGTTCACCGAAGCATCGGAGAGGAGGAAGGAGAAACCATGAGGGAATGGGAGGAGAGGAGGGAGGAGGAGCTCACCGGAGAGGAGGGAGGAGAAATCGTGAGGGGAGGGGAGGGGAGGAGAGGAGAGGAGGGAGGAGG
>NC_057800.1:578225069-578225796 GCF_018294505.1 Triticum aestivum
ATGGAGTGGAGGAGAGGAGGAGATGGAGTGGAGGAGAGGAGGAGATGGAGTGGAGGAGAGGTGGAGTGGAGGAGGTGCGCCCAGCCATATATACGACATAGTAATGGTGCACCGCGGGCAGGTGCACCATTACTAACTTTTTTTTTTATTTTTTTGATTTATTTTGAATTTTGAAGGCTGGAAGATACTATGGGCAGGTGCGCCATTAGTAACTTTTTATTTTTATTTTTTTTGACTTATTTTGAATTTTGAAGGCGGAAAGATACTAATGGCGCACCATGGGCAGGTGCGCCATTAGTAACTTTTTATTTTATTTTTTGACTTATTTTGAATTTTGAAGGCGGGAAGATACTAATGGCGCACCATGGGCAGGTGCGCCATTAGTAAGTTTGAATTTTTTTGCCTCTCTAGATCTTAAAAGCCCCGTATCTTTTTTTCTGTTAGGTTTTTGAGGATTTTGAAAATGTTTAACGGGGTTCCTCCCGTTAAATTCAGATGTAACTTTTCGAGTAGATGATTTTTCATATAAAAAACTTTTTCATCCGAGTTCGTATGCAAAAGTTATGCCCATTTTTACAAATTCTCGAGAGATTTTGCAAAAAAGTCAAAAATTCATGTTTGTAAATTTTGCTAACAACTAGACCACATATCACATCGGAATCTTATTTTCTTTTATTTTTTTGACATTTCTATCATTTTCTTTTATTTTTTTGAAACTGAAAAGGCG
>NC_057800.1:578226016-578244606 GCF_018294505.1 Triticum aestivum
GGCGAATGTTTGGGCCAAGTTACTAATGGCGCACTGTGGCATGGTGCGCCATTACTAGTTCAACTAGTAATGGCGCACCACTCCCACGCTGCGCCATTAGTAGTTTTGAAAAAATTTAATGTTTTTTACTAATGGCGCACCATGGATGTGGTGCGCCATTACTAGTTCAACTAGTAATGGCGCACCACTCCCACGGTGCGCCATTAGTAGTTTTGAAAAAAATTAATTTTTTTTACTAATGGCGCACCGTGGACGTGGTGCGCCATTAGTATTTGCACACTAATGGCACACCAACACATGGTGCACCGTTAGTATATAGTAATGGCGCACCACATGTCTGGTGCACCATTAGTGTCAATTCCATCTATAGCCCTTTTCCTAGTAGTGAATCGAGGAGTATATAGTAAGAATGGCCACCATCGTAGATAGCAACAGATGGTTCCGGAGAAGTGCTTCATCTGTATGCTCTACACAATCAGCCTCCTAACAAAGGTTGGTACTCGCCCACTGATTTCATCCATATGATTGAGCTTTGTCATCTCTATTGGTGTTGTGCTACTATTTAGATACTGTCATGAAAAAGTGGTATTGTCCTTGAGAAGTGCTTCATATGTGCTGTTTTAAATATTTCCTTTCCTTTTTTTTGAGCAAACAGGGATGCTAGCATTTAGTAGTCCTCTTGTCTTTGCACAACAGGATCATCTTCCTTTGAAGAAGAATATGGAGTATGTGAAGTGACTAGTTCCGATTATGCCAGGATGAAGAAGCCCTGTCTATCTTCTCACAGAAGGGGCAGTTGAAGGATGGTTACATTACTCCCCACAAGAACAAACTAACTTCAACTCAGAAGGACTGACAAATCTCCATTTTTTGTTGTGATGCGTGAGTACAATGTTGTTCTAGGATTCTTTCTGGTGAGTTCCATTTTTCTAAAAGTGTGCTCTACATGGACCATGTATGTGCCTGTTGAAACTGTCAATTCATAGTACAGTTTGCTTTATACTAATCACTTTTTTATATTTGTGCAAACAGGGGTACTCAGCTTGATTTCAATGGGAACTGCACAAAATGTTCATGAATACATTGAATCATTCATTTCCGCCACAAGACAGGAGGTGCCGATAAGTTCAAGGCGTTGCAACATATAAGGGCGAAATCATACAAGCTACGCGTGAATTTGGTTGATTTTGGTGGAACTGCACAAAAAGAACAGCTGGTTTATTTAGCACGAGGTGCCATGTCAATGTCCAAACTGATGGCAAACCCTGCCCATTCCACAATCGTAGGCGGTTGATATTTGGAATGGGACAACTTTGTCAAATTTTGCTCATTGATTTTAGCAAGACATGT
Source organism: Triticum aestivum (assembly GCF_018294505.1). NCBI lineage: Eukaryota > Viridiplantae > Streptophyta > Magnoliopsida > Poales > Poaceae > Triticum > Triticum aestivum. The sequence continues at coordinate 578,227,367 of NC_057800.1, forward strand.
GTTTGATATTTTCGAATGGACGCCCTTTGCTGTCAGCAGCGTCGATCAATTTTTTCTTTATTCTTTAGTTGTGAAGTAAATATTGCCTCTGATATGTGAGTCGTTGAGATGCATAATCATCGATTGTTTTGAATATTCTCTATGAATTGCTAGGCCTGTGTGTTTGATTGCAATGTACAGAAACTCTAAAAAGCTACTCAAACTCTTTGTACTCCTTTTGTTCCTTTTTACTTCGCATATTGTGAAAGTGCATACTTTTTTGTATAAGATTGGTCAAAGTAGAGATACTTTGACTGCAGACAAAATTTGTATGCAGACTAGAAAGGACCGGAGGGAGTACATGTGAAACTGTTGCAAACGAGGTGATCACCCTGAGAATAATGTTAGTACGTATTGTTTTACATGTTCATCCAATGCCAGTGATACATGAATTCGAACTAATCGAAATAAATTCATTCATACACGGTCGGATTTCATATAAACATGCCGGATTTCATTATATTTCATACATTCTTCAACTAAAAAGGGGTGCGCTGGAGGTATAATTAATTAACCGAAGCTACCCACTTGTGTCCCGCTGAGCTGAACAGAAGCTTCAGTGACTTAACTGCAGGTGCAGTTGCGTAACTGACATGTGGCCTGTTGGGCCCACGTGTCAGTCAGCCAACTGCACCAGTAGTTAAGTAGAAGCAGCGTTCTTCTCCAGCGCAGCTCTCTGACTCCACGTCGCCACCAAGAAGCTAACGACCGTCAATGGTCAACCCGCCTAGCTTGGCTTCAACCGGAGGGTAGCAGCGGTGGCCTTACTTGGACCCGAGCGGCGGCGACCTACCGTGTTCTACTCTTTCTTGTTTTCTGTGTGGCACGACCTCATTGGCAGCGGGGCGGGGCCTTGGCGGAGCCGGCGATGTCCTCTGTCTCGTTGCTGGCAGGCGGCGCCTCAGCGGAGCGGTGGAAATCCTCCCCCACGTTGCCGGCAGGGTGGGCTCTCGGCTGAGCCGGCGATGTCCTCTGCCTCGTTGTTGGTGAGGCGGGGCCTCGGTGGAGCCGATGGTGTCCTCTGCCTCGTTGTTGGCGCCACGGGGCCTCGGCGGAGCAGGGCCTCGTCGACGCCAGCGGAGCGGGGACTCGTCGGAGCCGGCGGTGTCCTCTGCCTCGTTGTTGGCGCCGCGGGGCCTCGGCGGAGCAGGGCCTCGTCGACGCTAGCGGAGCGGGGACTCGTCGGAGCTGGCATTGTCCTCTGCCTCGTCCTCGGTCTCGCCAAACAGCGCCTCGCCCCCTTCATCGCCCTCTTTGCTAGCCTCTTTGTAGGCGGCTGCAGCCTCCGCCACCTGCATGCGGTACCGCCAACGCTCGAGGCAGCCCTTGCGGGCGGAGCGGTACGAGTTGAGCAGTGACTCCTGCTCCGCCCGCTCTGCGGCGATCTGCTCCTCCGCCTGCAGGTGCTCCTGGAGGAGATGGTGATTGTAGGCGGCGCCGGCCTGCGCCTCCCGGAACTGCTCCTCACGCATCTGCCTCACCCTGTCCATATATTGGGTACGGGCCTCGCCGATGGTCATGGTGCAATGCACCAGCGAGGATGGCGCAGAGGAGGGGGTTGGCGCCGGATCATCGACTACCATGTTCTCCATTGGGACGTCGTCGTCCTCCGGCTGCCTGCCGGCCAGTCGGTCGGCAGCAATGGCTGCCATCTCCTTGTGGTCCGTCGTCTGCCCGTCCCGAAGAGGCCTGGAGCGCAAGGAAGCCATGGTGGGCAGTAGTAGTGTGGACAGGAGAAAGGGAACGGATGCGGATGACTGCAGCTATGGCCGGCGCAGCAGTTTATATAGCAATGGTGGGCGGGCGGAGGGACGAATGTGAGTAGCCGCCTCGGCAACCGCGTATCATTAATGTGGGCGGCAGATGGACGGACGGACGGCACTTGTGTCGTTTGAAGGCGGAGCAATCGCCTGCACCAGGAAGCGGGGCGGGCGGCGCTGACTGTTTCGGGTAGAAAGCGCGCGCGGGCGAGGAGATGACTTTACTTGGAAAGGATGACAATGGAAACCCACCAGGTACATAGCCTCACGTACGCAAGTGCCTCATTATATATATACTAGTCGTCAACCCGTGCGTTGCACGGGCTAGTTTAATGTGAAAGAACACATAAATAGTTGATGAATTACCAGTTGATTATCACCCTGGGTATATTCCTTTGGAAACTTTATGACCAAAGCATATAATAGCTCGCCATATGTGGAATAGAGGGTAAATAGGTTAGAATTCATTGAGTATATTTGATAATATTTAAATCTCTCTCATATAAAAAGGCTGGTTAGACCATTTACATGTAATTTAATACTCACAATTCTTCAATGTAATCCATATGAAAAATGGAGTTATAGACATTCAGTTAATTCATGATTACATTGTTCTTTTGGGTTCGAACATTTTTTCTGTCTTGTCTTTTGATTCATATAAAATTCACTTAATTCTCAACCTTCAATTGTTATAACATTACTTTTGTATTTTATTTGTGTAGACACATACATAAAAAGGCTGAACTTAAATCCATGGCATATGTATATATAAGCATGTGAGTTGTGAGATATAAATATGGTCTAATAATTTTTTTTGCAAACGGAAAACGGAAACACAACTCCACATTTTTATTGTCAACACAGGCCATCTCTTCATCAACTACCCTAGCTCCATGATAATCTGGACTCAACCTGGCATCACCACCATGCCGCTCTTTCAAGACCTCTGGATTGTAACAACACCTCACTTGGATGAATCTATTTGGCCCGAATTTCTCGTCTCCAATCTTTGGAAAATCTGGTATTCGCAAAATGCGTTTGTGCTCAGGAACTTAGTGCACTCCCCTCTAATGCAACTGTGAATGTTTGCAACGACTTAGACCTTTCAACACATTGGTTCAAGGATCTAATTGATAAGGTTACCCCTTCCTCATGGCAGGACTACCTCTCTTTACTCTTGTCACAATCTTGTATTTTCCTCAAACTGGAATGGTGCTTTGAGTAATGTAATTCAAGTGTAGATTCTGTCCCTCCGGTGATTCCTCACAAAAAAAGAATCTTCTCCACCCACCAGTTTTGAAGACTACCTTTTATTATACAACAACTTACAATATTAGACAATTCCGAAAACACAATGAGATCTACCGACGGTTTCGCATTTCAGAAGCTATATCATGGTTATTATAGTCGACACGGAAACTTCCCGTCTATTGCTATATTTGAAAAGAACTTTTGTAATAACTTCCTTTCAGGTGACATGAGTGACTTAAAGGGACATTTCATATATTAGCTATAATGAAGCTGCTGCTCTTGCCAATTCAATGAGTTGTGTATTCTTTCGTGCGATTTGAAATGGGAAGCAAATGAGGAGTTTCTTACTCCAACCAAAGTAGTGATCTGTGATAGAAAAGTTGAGCACACGCATATTACTAAATGTTATATTTATATCGATGAATATAACTATCTGAACCTATTCTTATTTATTTTTTCATGTCACATGAATCTATCCTTTTTTCATCTCACATGAGTCTATCCTTTTTTCATCTCACATGAATCTATCCTCCTAATAAAGCATAGTATCTGAGGAAACATGTTCTTACAAAGACAACAACACTGTTTCCGTGGATAGATGTACGGTAGAACAAAATGCATCTGACGGTAAAAAACAAAGCATATGGAAAGATACAATTTTACCTAAAAGAGGTTATGAAGTGATTTTTTGCCGGTTCCCCTCAAATTCCTATTGATTCTATTCCGAGTGAATGTACTACAAGTTCTCAAGGAATCAACATTTATTTCTGTATGGATGCAATTGCAACAGCAAGAATATTACACACTACAGAGGAAACATGAAATCCTAGAGCTATCTTGATTGGTACAGCAAACTCTTTTATGGGAAACGTACACACGAAGTTGAGTAGCTATATAGAAATCACTTGAATGCGGGACACATGTATGAAGTTGTGTAGGTGCATCCATCAACAAAAGTACCCGAGCTTAAAGTTGAGACCATGCACTCTGTTGTTGCCTACTTTGATGACATGTATCATGACATATCCATATGTAAGGAAGTAATTACTAATCATTGTCCAGAGAGCGCGGTGTTGCATAATATAAAATAACTGAATATGCAAGTCAAGAACAATAATGTTCTAGAAATATTCAACATGGAAGTATCAACATTAGCTAAATTTGAACATACACAGTTAGTTATTATATTAACAAAAAGGGTAGGTCATATGGATCAGTTCTTACTTTAGACACTTTGACACAATTTTTGACACTTCACCATTCCCATATACCCATCACTTATATCGATCAGTAGCTCTTCACCCATTTGATTTTCTTCATGTCTTGATTTTAGGGCACTGCATGCTAATTAACATTGTTCGGAAATTTCATGCAACAACAAATACGATTTTTCTATCCACCAATGCACAATCACAGTGTTACAGTTTGTAAGAATCATATGCAGCAATACAAATTTTCATATAGCCTCTTATAAAAAGCTATGCCGGCGATATCAACCATTTGTTCCTTCAGCGTGTATGTCCAATGCATAGTATTTTGATTGAGGACATTATTAAATTTAGCATTACTTCTAAGGATATCGTATCTGATTTGATATATCATTTTATCCCTTTTCAATTACCAATCTCTAAAGTATGGTAAAGAGAAATAACAACATTAGGTATTATCTTTACACATTACCTCGAACAGAGGAAGATGGACAAACCAAGATTGGGGCTGGGCAAAGGAAAGGGCCACTTTGCTCACATTACTGTGTTGTGTCACTGGGCGGAGTACGTTAGGTCGATTTCATCCACCTAGGAATCTAGCTGCTAATAGCTGCAGGGCACATGCAGGAGCACCTGAGAGCTTCTGGCCACACTGATGTCCCTGGCTCCCGCAATGAAGTACGTCCATGTCAGCTTCGGTGCACCGACTCCTCTGGAGCTCCTCCAACAGCGCTATCTTCCATTGCTGTCACTGGCGTCTCGGCCTGCAGACATCCGTTCAGCTTGAGGTAGGATGCAGTGCAGGCCTGCAGTCGCTCCGCTAGGTTGTAACACTGTCACACATGGACAATGACACATACACGGCTCAACCGTTCCTGCCATCCTCGATGGTGAGAGGTGCCAGGTGGCAAGGCATTGTATGTCATTGCATCTTTAAGTGAGCGGTGAAGTTGGGTCTGCGCCTGCTGGATCGCGGACACCACGAAATTGGGCGGGAGCCGCTAGACGATGATTAGATAGATTTTTCTTCATTTTTCTTATGGACCTCGAGTATACATAGGAGTAGACACAGAACTTTTTTTCTGCAGAAGTGGCAGAGATTGCTTTAATCCAGGGAGGAAGAAGTGATGCTAAGAAACCTTCTCCCTTCTGAAATAAATTAAAAACCTATGCATTTGCATATATGCATTACAAACTTAATGGGGCGAGCATGTAAACTTGCAGGACGACATATAAAGAGTTTTGTAAGCAGTAATCTATATGCCTATGATGAGATAAAGGGAACATGTGAGAAGTCTTTTGTAGAGAATGCAAGTATAGAGATAAAACTATAACATGTTGGCTATAACATGATTAGATTAGCATTAAGATTAAGAGGTTTAATTAGCACATGCAATTTGGTAGCTTGCCATATGTGATTAGGCAAAAATTTAATTAGCGTACCTATTGAGGGAGTACCTGCGTGAGTGCCAATCACATCAACAGATCTGGCTATGTCATGGCCACACAATGATGCAGCTGTTGCTAGCTGCTATTTTCTTTTCCTGCCAAGAGGGCATCAATCCTAACAGTAGTCACGAGAAAAAGTATCGCTTCTCTAACATTCTTGTCTTTATCCTCTATGTCCCAATAAACTGAACTTAGCCCCTGCAATACGTATGGTGCAATCTGAGCGGCCACTGAGAAAATCTAGAGAAGATTATAGGAGCCAATAACAGCAATAAAGGGAGATGAAAGCAGGATGGGTGTCAGCTGTTGGTTTTGAAACCTAGCTCGTATACTCCAGGAGCCGAGACACATACGTGCAAGCTAGCCTCAATCAAGCAGCCATGCAAACTGCTAGATTGATGAACAGTGGCTAGCTAGCAATACGTGCACTCTAGCCGCAAGATCACGTACGCGCCAGCGCCTGAGTTGCACCAGCATCTTGATAGGATCGAATCGATCTCGATGGAGGTCCTGGCGAGAACTCGCGTAAACTTTGGCCATCGATTTTTTTTTCATGGCCGCCGACGGCGCCAAGATCGATCGATCCGATCGTAGCATTGTTGCAAAGTGCTGGTTCAAATACGTGGCATGTGCATGTGGCACTGTTCATCAGTCCATACACATGTGTGCTAGCTTCCTTGTCTAGCTGGCTTTGAGGTAGGTGTTCAGGTCCTGGTGAATTGATCTAGCATATGAAAAAACAACATCAGCAGGAGAGTAAAAACATAAAGGAAGTGGTCGTATTGGCTTACTGCATCATCGTCTGGATAGGAGCAGCAACATCTTAAGGGCGTGCTTGAGCATGGGAGGGAGGAAAGGCGGATGACGCTGAGTTGCCCGCGGCGGCAGTGGCTTTTGCTTAGGGAGAGAGATCGGGAGAGATTGATAATTAGTTAGGGTTCTGGATTCGGTTTTAAAATTGTAGATAGTAAACGAACTATTGTGGGCCTGTAATTAGTAATAGAATCTTGTCTTATTTTTTTTCACAACCGATAATTAGATGGGTCAATTTACACCATAATAATTCGGTCCCATGAGATTAACTGCTCCTAATTTCTAATTAACATGGGAATTTTTAGGAAGTCTGTAATTAGTATAGGTATATATATATAACTATAATTTATTTTGCTTCCTCTCGGTTTCCTGACATCACGGTCCCACACCATTGTCAACCTATGTAGTACTCCCTCCTTTCCGGTTTATAGGGCTTATCTCAAAATTTTAGTTTTTCCATTTTATAAGGCTCAATTTGGTTGTTCCCCATCACATGTTCAGACTTCAAGGTGCATTAAATCATTGCATGCAAGTATTAAGAGAAAACTGACCAATGCATGCATCGCAATTAATGCATTCGTAAACATATTTTTTTGAGGAAAACAAGAGCATTAATTGGGTGCTTTTACAAATTACAAAAAATATTCCACCACTCATCATCTACCTTGGTTGGTGAGATTTTTGAATTGAGCCTTATAAACCGGTGTCACATCCCTAGCTTCTGGTGCTGCCTAGTGTTTGCATCTTGCTTGCATCATGTTTAAATTTTTAAAACTTGAACTGAGGAAATTTTAAAGCCTCAAAAATTTAATTAAAAGAAGGGCAAATAAACCTAAAAATTGCATCCAATGAACCCCAAATGCTCTTCAATGTTCTTTGATATTTTTGGCAATGGTTTTGATCCAAACAAAAAATAATGAACATTTTTGAAGAATAATTTTGGGCGCTGGTTTTAAATCATATTGTATTTTGAATTTGAATTTATATTCATATAACTAGAATATACCTTCAAATGCTCCTGAAATAATTTATGGGCATGTGGCTAGGTCCATTTCTGCAACATAAAATATTTCAGAAAGATTTGGCATGAGTTTAAGTTCTATTTTGAATTTAAATAGTGGCAAATAAATAAATAAAAGAAAACAGAACAGAAAAATAAAACAGAGCAGAATCTTACCTGTAGCCGGCCCAGCTGGACAGCCCAGCCCACCAGCGCCTCCCTATCGCCTTCCTCCTCGCGCCAGTAGGCGAGGGCGTGTGGCCACTGCGCGTCGGCACGTGCCCGAGCCACCTCCTGCTTCCGCCGCTTATGGAGCCAGCCCGGAGTGCCACGCACTCACCCTCGCCCCCCTGCACCTCTCCTCTCTCCCCTGGACCCCTTTCCCCTCCTCTGCTCTCTCTCTCGCGCAGCCCGAGCGGAGCTCGTCCCCACTGCTCGTCGTTGCCGCGGCCACCGCCTCCCCCTCGACCCCTCGCCGTGCCTGCGAGCTCTGTCTCGACGTCCTCGACCCCCTCGACGAGCCACGAGGCCCCGGACGCGCTGCAATGCCGCCACCGCTGCCGTTTCCCTCATCGGCCACCGGAGATCGTCGCCGTCGATTGGCGCCGTCAAGGACGTCCCCGAGCACACTTACCTACTACGCCGCCTTCCTGTGAGCTCCTGCTCCCAACCCCTCTCTCCCCGCCGTCAAATTCCTCCTCTAGCCCCCCTGGCCACCGCGGCCGAAGCTCGCTGCCGCCGCGCCTGTCGCCGCCATCGTTGCAGGTCACCGAACTCGCGTCCGAGCACGACCATGAGCTCGTGGATCTCCCAGGAGCCCGCCCGGCCTATCAGCTCGCTCGCTCGCCCAACGTAGCCCCGCGCCCGTGCTGGCACGAACTTCGGCCACCGCCGCGAGCTTGCCTCCGGCGAGCTCGGGCCACCTCAGCCCCTGCCGTTTGCACAGATGGATGCGGGCGAGTCCCAGCTCCGCGTAGATGCCCTCCGCCGGCCATTTGGTCGCCGGAGGAGGAATCCCGAGCCCCTCCGCCGTCTCTGGCCTTGCCGGCTATGAGCGCTGGGTCAACTCCGGCGGGTTTGACCCCGTCTGACCAGAGGTTTGACCTCTCTCCCTCACTAACATGCGGGCCCCGCCTGGCTAACTAAGTTAGTTAGTGATAATCATATTTAGGTTAGTTAGGTTAGGCACTGACATGTGGGCCCTGGCCCTGTTAATTAGCTAAGTATTAAATTAACTTATTTTTAAACCCACAGTCACTGACGTGTGGGTCCAGGGACTAATTAGCCTAAATTAACTGTTAGTTAGTGCTAGTTAACCCTGTCAGTTGACTGAGTCACTGACCAGTGGACCCCACTGGTCAGGTTTGACCTGGACGACGCCTGTTGACCTGCTGATGTCAGCATGACCTAATGCAGACGCTATAAATCATTTTCTGGATTTAAGTTTATTCAGGAAATTCCAGAAAATGCCCAAAACTTCTAAAAATCATAGAAAATTATCTATAGCTCCAAATGAAATAATTTATATATGAAAAATTATCAGAAAAAAATCAAGGAATCCATTTGTACCATTTTCATGCATGTTTGAGCAAGTTAACCTCCCTGTTTAGGATGAAACATGATTAGGGAAAATTTCATAATAGGTTTGGAGTTGGAATTTGATGTAGTTTTGAATTCCACTTCAATTAAAATGAATTTCTGTTGCATTAGCCCAAACACCGGCATGTTGCCATGTCATGATCATACATCATATTGTTGCATTGCATTGATTGTGTTCTTCCTTGTTTGCCGGTGTTTGTCCCCTCTCAGTAGACATGGTTTCGACGATGTGATGGATGACACCGATGAAGAGCTATACTCTCTTCAGAAGTGCCAGGCAAGCAAAACCCCCTTGTTCATTCCGATAATTTCCAACTCTCTCGCACCTGCTCTCTTTTACTGCATTAGGACAACACTGATTCAACTGTTACATGCTAAGGTAGTTGAACCCCTTTCCTCTGCATGACCTGTCATTGCCACAGTAAATAGATGAAACCCACTAGCATGAGTAGGAGTTGTTTGAGCCCTGATGTGCCTACTCATTCATGCTTGTTGTCATGCCTACTACTACTTAGAGTTTAGTCAGGTCTGATTCATCGGGAATGAATTGGAACATGGTGAACATGTCCTACTGTTGAGAGCTAAGTGTGTGAACACGATTTGGTAAAGGTAGCAGTGAGAGGCCATGTAGGAGTACATGGTGGGTTGTCTCATTGCAGCCGTCCTTAGGAACTGAGTTCTGTGTTTGTGATCCATGAACAACTACTACCATGCATTGGAATGCTTAAGTGCCCCTCGTGACTTATTAATCAACCTGATCTCTGTCCAGGTGTTGCAACTAGTTTCTGGTGTTTGTAGGTAGTGTTAGTAGTCTACCAAGTGGCACCCGGTACATGTGGGCTTGGGACAGACTAGGCACAGTGGCCCGGTGTACCAAGAGGCACCTGGATGGTGGGCTTGGGAACCCTGTACACATCATTTGGGGCCGTGAGCGACACCCCGGCCGGTTCTCCTTGCAGATGGAACTTGAATAGGAGATAAACCTGGACGAGAGACTTGTGTGATTAGTCAGGTCACCGACTCCCTCACCAGGCTTCTGCTTGAAGGTTGCCGAGATACACGACGTGTACATGGTGGTAAGTGGCGAGAGCGTGTGTGAAGAAGTACACCCCTGCAGGGTTATCATTATCTATTCGAATAGCCGGATTCCTCGGATATGGAAACTTGGACCCCTTGCATAGTTCATAGACAAGTGAAAGTGGATACTCTAAAATGCGCAAGATAAGCGTGAGTGCTATGGATGGCGTTCTCGTAGGGAGACGGGAGTGGATCCATAGTGGTGTATTCATGTGGTGAATATGTGGACTCGTGTGCGCCACCTCAAAAGAGTTACTTACAGTCGTAGTTCAGGTTAGCCACTGAGTCAAAGCTGGCTTGCTGCAGTTAAACTCCACCACCCCCTTTTTTGATACCGATGCATATGTAGTTAGTTCTGATGTATGTCTTGCCAGGTACATTTGTACTCACGTTTGCTTAATTTATGTTTTGCAGAGAGACTTCAGTCTCGCTAGTAGTTCCATGTGGACTTCGACGTTTAGCTTGTTACCTCAGCTACGATCTTGTACCCTTGGGAGGGTCTCGTAGATAGTCAGGCTCCTCAGCCTTCTTCATTTTTAGTTGTCTGTACTCAGACAAGTTAAGCTTCCGCATGTGCTTTGACTTGTATGCTCTGAATGTTGGGTCATGAGACCCATGTTTGTAATATCTCGCTCCTCAGAGCCTAATGAAAATTTTACACTAGAATTAAACTAGCTATACAAGCTAGTTCAAATAATTTTACAATAGAGTTGAACTAGATCTATAACCTAATACAAATAATTTTACACTAGAGTTGAACTAGCTCTACAAGCTAGTTCAAATAATTTTACACTAGAGTTGAACAAGCTCTACAGGATAGTTCAAATAATTTTACACTAGAGTTGAACTAGTTCTACAATCTAGTTTAAATAATTTTACACTAGAGTTGAACTAGCTCTATAGCCTAGTACAAATAATTTAACACTAGAGTTGAACTAGCTCTATGACCTAGTACAAATAATTTTACACTAGAGTTGAACTAGCTCTATAAACTAGTACAAATAATTTTACACTAGAGTTTAACTAGCTCTATGACCTAGTACAAATAATTTTACACAAGAGTTGAACTAGCTCTATAACCTAGTACAGATAATTTTACACTAGAGTTGAACTAGCTATATAGGCTAGTTCAAATAACTTTACACTAGAGTTGAACTAGCTCTATAGGCTAGTTCAAATAACTTTACACTAGAGTTGAACTAGCTCTATAGGCTAGGTCAAATAATTTTACACTCGAGTTGAACTAACTCTATAACCTAGTACAAATAATTTTACACTAGATTTAAACTAGCTATACAAGCTAGTTCAAAAAAATTAAACTAGAATTAAACAAGCTCTACAGGCTAGTTCAAATAATTTTACACTAGAGTTGAACTAGCTCTACAAGCTAGTTCAAATAATTTTACACTAGAGTTGAACTAGCTCTATAACCTAGTATAAATAATTTTACACTAGAGTTGAACTAGCTCTACAAGCTAGTTCAAATAATTTTACACTAAAGTTGAACTAGCTCTACAGGCTAGTTCAAATAGTTTTACGCTAATCTTGAACTACCTTTACAAGGTAGTTTAAATAGTTTTACACTAGATTTGAACTAGCTCAATAACCTAGTACAAATAATTTTATAATAGAGTTGAACTAGCTCTACAAGCTAGGTCAAATAATTTTACACTTGAGTTGAACTAGCTCTATAACCTAGTACAAATAATTTTACACTAGAGTTGAACTAGCTCTATGACCTAGTACAAAAGATTTTACACTACTGTTGAACTAGCTCTACAAGCTAGTTCAAATAATTTTACACTAGAGTTGAACTAGCTCTATAACCTAGTACAAATAATTTTACACTAGAGTTGAACTAGCTCTACAGGCTAGTTCATATAATTTTACACTAGAGTTGAACTAGCTCTACAGGCTAGTTCAAATAGTTTTACACTAGAGTTGAACTAGCTCTATAACCTAGTAGAAATAATTTTACACTAGAGTTTAACTAGCTATACAAGTTAGTTCAAATAACTTTACACTAGAGTGAACTAGTTCTACAGTCCAGTTCAAAGAGTTTTACACTAGAGTTGAACTAGGTCTATAACCTAGTACAAATAATTTTACATTAGAGTTGAACTAGCTCTATGACCAAGTACAAATAATTTTATACTTGAGTTAAACTAGCTCTATGACCTAGTATAAATAATTTTATACTTGACTTGAACTAGCTCTATAACCTATTTCAAATAATTTTACACTAGAGTTGAACTAGCTCTATAACCTAGTATAAATAATTTTACACTAGAGTTGAACTAGCTCTACAAGCTAGTTCAAATAATTTTACACTAAAGTTGAACTAGCTCTACAGTCTAGTTCAAATAGTTTTACGCTAATCTTGAACTACCTTTACAAGGTAGTTTAAATAATTTTACACTAGATTTGAACTAGCTCTATAACCTAGTACAAATAATTTTACAATAGAGTTGAACTAGCTCTACAAGCTAGGTCAAATAATTTTACACTTGAGTTGAACTAGCTCTATAACCTAGTACAAATAATTTTACACTAGAGTTGAACTAGCTCTATGACCTAGTACAAAAGATTTTACACTACTGTTGAACTAGCTCTACAAGCTAGTTCAAATAATTTTACACTAGAGTTGAACTAGCTCTATAACCTAGTACAAATAATTTTACACTAGAGTTGAACTAGCTCTACAGGCTAGTTCATATAATTTTACACTAGAGTTGAACTAGCTCTACAGGCTAGTTCAAATAGTTTTACACTAGAGTTGAACTAGCTCTATAACCTAGTAGAAATAATTTTACACTAGAGTTTAACTAGCTATACAAGTTAGTTCAAATAATTTTACACTAGAGTGAACTAGTTCTACAGTCCAGTTCAAAGAGTTTTACACTAGAGTTGAACTAGGTCTATAACCTAGTACAAATAATTTTACACTAGAGTTGAACTAGCTCTATGACCTAGTACAAATAATTTTATACTTGAGTTAAACTAGCTCTATGACCTAGTACAAATAATTTTATACTTGACTTGAACTAGCTCTATAACCTATTTCAAATAATTTTACACTAGAGTTGAACTAGCTCTATGACCTAATACAAATAATTTTACACTACAGTTGAACTAGCTCTATAGGCTAGTTCTAATAATTTTACACTAGAGTTGAACTAGCTCTACAAGCTAGTTCAAATAATTTTACACTAGAGTTGAACTAGTCCTACAAGCTAGTTTAAATAATTTTATATTAGAGTTGAACTAGCTCTATAGCCTAGTACAAATAATTTTACACTAGATTTGAACTAGCTCTATAACCTAGTACAAATAATTTTACCCTAGAGTTGAACTGGCTCTATAACCTAGTACAAATGATTTTACACCACTGTTGAACTAGCTCTACAAGGCAAGTTCAAATAATTTTACACTAGAGTTGAACTACCTCTATAACCTAGTACAAACAATATTACACTAGAATTAAACTAGCTCTATAAGCTAGTTAAAATAATTTTACACTAGAGTCGAACTAGCTCTATAAGCTAGAACAAATAATTTTACACTAGAGTTAAACTAGCTCTACTAGCTAGTTCAAGTAATTTTACACTAGAGTTGAACTAGCTCTACAAGCTAGTTCAAGTAATTTTACACTAGAGTTGAACTAGCTCTATAACCTAGTACAATTAATTTTACACTAGAGTTGAACTAGCTCTACAAGCTAGTTCAAATAATTTTACACTAAACTTGAACTAGCTCTACAGGCTAGTTCAAATAGTTTTACACTAATCTTGAACTACCTCTACAAGGTAGTTTAAATAATTTTACCCTAGATTTGAACTAGCTCTATAACCTAGCACAAATAATTTTACACTACAGTTGAACTAGCTCTATAACCTAGTACAAATTTTTTTACACTAGAGTTGAACTAGCTCTATAACCTAGCACAAATGATTTTACACTACTGTTGAACTAGCTCTACAAGCTAGTTCAAGTAATTTTACAATAGAGTTGAACTAGCTCTATAACCTAGTACAAATAATTTTACACTAGAATTAAACTAGCTATACAAGCTAGTTTAAATAATTTTACAATAGAGTTGAACTAGCTCTATAACCTAATACAAATAATTTTACACTAGAGTTAAACTAGCTCTACAAGCTAGTTCAAATAATATTACACTAGAGTTGAACAAGCTCTACAGGATAGTTCAAATAATTTTACACTAGAGTTGAACTAGTTCTACAATGTAGTTTAAATAATTTTACACTAGAGTTGAACTAGCTCTGTAGCCTAGTACAAATAATTTAACACTAGAGTTGAACTAGCTCTATGACCTAGTACAAATAATTTTACACTAGAGTTGAACTAGCTCTATAAACTAGTACAAATAATTTTACACTCGAGTTGAACTAGCTCTATGACCTAGTAGAAATACTTTTACACTAGAGTTGAACTAGCTCTATAACCTAGTACAAATAATTTTACACTAGAGTTGAACTAGCTCTACAAGCTAGTTCAAAAAACTTTACACTAGAGTTGAACTAGCTCTACAGGCTAGTTCGAATAGTTTTACACTAGAATTGAACTAGCTCTATAGGCTAGGTCAAATAATTTTACACTCGAGTTGAACTAGCTCTATAACCTAGTACAAATAATTTTACAATAGAGTTGAACTAGCTCCACAAGCTAGGTCAAATAATTTTACACTTGAGTTGAACTAGCTCTACAGGCTAGTACAAATAAATTTACACTAGAGCTGAACTAGCTCTACAAGCTAGTTCAAATAATTTTACACTAGAGTTGAACTAGCTCTATAACCTAGTACAAATAATTTTACACTAGAGTTGAACTAGCTCTACAAGCTAGTTCAAATAATTTTACACTAAAGTTGAACTAGCTCTATAACCTAGCACAAATAATTTTACACTAGAGTTGAACTAGCTCTATAACGTAGTACAAACAATTTTACACTAGAGTTGAACTAGCTCTATAACCTAGCACAAATGATTTTACACTACTGTTGAACTAGCTCTACAAGCTAGTTCAAATAATTTTACACTAGAGTTGAACTAGCTCTATATCCTAGTATAAATAATTTTACACTAGAATTAAACTAGCTATACAAGCTAGTTCAAATAATTTTACAATAGAGTTGAACTAGCTCTATAACCTAATACAAATAATTTTACACTAGAGTTAAGCTAGCTCTACAAGCTAGTTCAAATAATTTTACACTAGAGTTGAACAAGCTCTACAGGATAGTTCAAATAATTTTACACTAGAGTTGAACTAGTTCTACAATCTAGTTTAATTAATTTTACACTAGAGTTAAACTTGCTCTATAGCCTAGTACAAATAATTTAACACTAGAGTTGAACTAGCTCTATGACCTAGTACAAATAATTTTACACTAGAGTTGAACTAGCTCTATGAACTAGTACAAATAATTTTGCACTAGAGTTGAACTAGCTCTATGACCTAGTACAAATAATTTTACGCAAGAGTTGAACTAGCTCTATAACCTAGTACAAATAATTTTACACTAGAGTTGAACTAGCTCTATGGGCTAGTTCAAATAACTTTACACTAGAGTTTAACTAGCTCTATAACCTAGTACAAATAATTTTACACTAGAGTTGAACAAGCTCTACAAGCTAGTTCAAATAATTTTACACTAAAGTTGAACTAGCTCTATAACCTAGCACAAATAATTTTACACTAGAGTTGAACTAGCTCTATAAAGTAGTACACATAATTTTACACTAGAGTTGAACTAGCTCTATAACCTAGCACAAATGATTTTACACTACTGTTGAACTAGCTCTACAAGCTAGTTCAAATAATTTTACACTAGAGTTGAACTAGCTCTATATCCTAGTACAAATAATTTTAAACTAGAATTAAACTAGCTATACAAGCTAGTTCAAATAATTTTACAATAGAGTTGAACTAGCTCTATAACCTAATACAAATAATTTTACACTAGAGTTGAACAAGCTCTACAGGATAGTTGAAATAATTTTACACTAGAGTTGAACTAGTTCTACAATCTAGTTTAATTAATTTTACACTAGAGTTGAACTTGCTCTATAGTCTAGTACAAATAATTTAACACTAGAGTTGAACTAGCTCTAAGACCTAGTACAAATAATTTTACACTAGAGTTGAACTAGCTCTATGAACTAGTACAAATAATTTTACACTAGAGTTGAACTAGCTCTTTGACCTAGTACAAATAATTTTACACAAGAGTTGAACTAGCTCTATAACCTAGTACAAATAATTTTACACTAGAGTTGAACTAGCTCTTTAGGCTAGTTCAAATAACTTTACACTAGAGTTGAACTAGCTCTATAGGCTAGTTCAAATAACTTTACAATAGAGTTGAACTAGCTCTATAGGCTAGGTCAAATAATTTTACACTCGAGTTGAACAAACTCTATAACCTAATACAAATAATTTTACACTAGATTTAAACTAGCTATACAGGCTAGTTCAAATAATTTTACACTAGAGTTGAACTAGCTCTACAAGCTAGTTCAAATAATTTTACACTAGAGATGAACTAGCTCTATAACCTAGTACAAATAGTTTTACACTAGAGTTGAACTAGCTCTACAAGCTAGTTCAAATAATTTTACACTAAAGTTGAACTAACTCTAGAGGCTAGTTCAAATAGTTTTACACTAATCTTGAACTACCTCTACAAGGTAGTTTAAATAATTTTACACTAGATTTGAACTAGCTCCATAACCTAGTACAAATAATTTTACACTAGAGTTGCACTAGCTCTATAACCTAGTACAAATAATTTTACCCTAGAGTTGAACTAGCTCTATAACCTAGTAGAAATGATTTTACACCACTGTTGAACTAGCTCTACAAGGTAGTTCAAATAATTTTACACTAGAGTTGAACTACCTCTATAACCTAGTACAAACAATTTTACACTAGAATTAAACTAGCTGTACAAGGTAGTTCAAATAATTTTACACTAGAGTTGAACTAGCTCTATAACCTAGTACAAATAATTTTACACTAGAA
>NC_057800.1:578244800-578251350 GCF_018294505.1 Triticum aestivum
TAGAGTTAAACTAGCTCTACAAGCTAGTACGAATAATTTTACACTAGAGTTGAACTAGCTCTACAAGCTAGTTCAAATAATTTTACACTAGAGTTGAACTAGCTTTATAAACTACTACAAAAAATTTACACTAGAGTTGAACTAGCTCTACAAGCTAGTTCAAATAATTTTACACTAGAGTTGAACTAGCTCTATAACCTAGTACAAATAATTTTACACTAGAGTTGAACTAGCTCTACAAGCTATTTCAAATAATATTACACTAAAGTTGAACTAGCTCTACATGCTAGTTCAAATAGTTTTACACTAATCTTGAACTACCTCTACAAGGTAGTTTAAATAATTTTACACTAGATTTGAACTAGCTACATAACGTAGTACAAATAATTTTACACTAGAGTTGAACTAGCTCTATAACCTAGTACAAATAATTTTACCCTAGCATTGAACTAGCTCTATAACCTAGTAGAAATTATTTTACACCACTGTTGAACTAGCTCTACAAGGTAGTTCAAATAATTTTAAGCTAGAGTTGAACTACCTCTATAACCTAGTACAAACAATTTTACACTAGAATTAAACTAGCTCTACAAGCTAGTTCAAATAATTTTACACTATAGTTGAACTAACTCTATAACCTAGTACAAATAATTTTACACTGGAGTTAAACTAGATCTATAAGCTAGTACAAATAATTTTACACTAGAGTTGAACTAGCTCTACAAGCTAGTACAAGTAATTTTACACTAAAGTTGAACTAGTTCTATAAGCTAGTTCAAGTAATTTTACACTCGAGTTCAACTAGCTCTATAACCTAGTACAAATAATTTTACACTAGAGTTGAACTAGCTCTACAAGCTAGTTTAAATAATTTTACACTAAACTTGAACTAGCTCTACAGGCTAGTTCAAATAGTTTTACACTAATCTTGAACTACCTCTACAAGGTAGTTTAAATAATTTTACCCTAGATTTGAACTAGCTCTATAAACTAGCACAAATTATTTTACACTAGAGTTGAACTAGCTCTATAACATAGTACAAATAATTTTACACTAGAGTTGAACTAGCTCTATAACCTAGCACAAATGATTTTACACTACTGTTGAACTAGCTCTACAAGCTAGTTCAAATAATTTTACACTAGAGTTGAACTAGCTCTATATCCTAGTACAAATAATTTTACACTAGAATTAAACTAGCTATACAAGCCAGTTCAAATAATTTTACACTAGAGTTAAACTATCTCTACAAGCTAGTTCAAATAATTTTACACTAGAGTTGAACAAGCTCTACAGGATAGTTCAAATAATTTTACACTAGAGTTGAACTAGTTATACAATCTAGTTTAATTAATTTTACACTAGACTTGAACTTGCTCTATAGCCTAGTACAAATAATTTAAGACTAGAGTTGAACTAGCTCTATGACCTAGTACAAATAATTTTACACTAGAGTTGAACTAGCTCTACAAGCTAGTTCAAATAATTTTACACTAAAGTTGAACTAGCTCATAACCTAGCACAAATAATTTTACACTAGAGTTGAACTAGCTCTATAACGTAGTACAAATAATAATACACTAGAGTTGAACTAGCTCTATAACCTAGCACAAATGATTTTACACTACTATTGAACTAGCTCTACAAGCTAGTTCAAATAATTTTACACTAGAGTTGAACTAGCTCTATATCCTAGTACAAATAATTTTACACTAGAATTAAACTAGCTATACAAGCTAGTTCAAATAATTTTACTATAGAGTTGAACTAGCTCTATAACCTAATACAAATAATTTTACAATAGAGTTAAACTAGCTCTACAAGCTAGTTCAAATAATTTTACACTAGAGTTGAACAAGCTCTACAGGATAGTTCAAATAATTTTACACTAGAGTTGAACTAGTTCTACAATCTAGTTTAATTAATTTTACACTAGAGTTGAACTTGCTCTATAGCCTAGTACAAATAATTTTACACTAGAGTTGAACTAGCTCTATGAACTAGTACAAAATTTTTTTACACTAGAGTTGAACTAGCTCTTTGACCTAGTACAAATAATTTTACACAAGAGTTGAACTAGCTCTATAACCTAGTACAAATAATTTTACACTAGAGTCGAACTAGCTCTATAGGCTAGTTCAAATAACTTTACACTAGAGTTGAACTAGCTCTATAGGCTAGTTCAAATAACTTTACAATAGAGTTGAACTAGCTCTATAGGCTAGGTCAAATAATTTTACACTCGAGTTGAACAAACTCTATAACCTAATACAAATAATTTTACACTAGATTTAAACTACCTATACAGGCTAGTTCAAATAATTTTACACTAGAGTTGAACTAGCTCTACAAGCTAGTTCAAATAATTTTACACTAGAGATGAACTAGCTCTATAACCTAGTATAAATAATTTTACACTAGAGTTGAACTAGCTCTACAAGCTAGTTCAAATAATTTTACACTAGAGTTGAACTAGCTCTATAACCTAGTATAAATAATTTTACACTGGAGTTGAACTAGCTCTACAAGCTAGTTCAAATAATTTTACACTAAAGTTGAACTAGCTCTACAGGCTAGTTCAAATAGTTTTACACTAATCTTGAACTACCTCTACAAGGTAGTTTAAATAATTTTACACTAGATTTCAACTAGCTCCATAACCTAGTACAAATAGTTTTACACTAGATTTGAACTAGCTCTATAACCTAGTACAAATAATTTTACCCTAGAGTTGAACTAGCTCTATAACCTAGTACAAATAATTTTACCCTAGAGTTGAACTAGCTCTATAACCTAGTAGAAATAATTTTACACCACTGTTGAACTAGCTCTACATGGTAGTTCAAATAATTTTACACTAGAGTTGAACTACCTCTATAACCTAGTACAAACAATTTTACACTAGAATTAAACTAGCTCTACAAGGTAGTTCAAATAATTTTACACTAGAGTTGAACTAGCTCTATAACCTAGTACAAATAATTTTACACTAGAATTAAACTAGCTCTACAAGCTAGTTCAAATAATTTTACGATAGAGTTGAACTATCTCTATAACCTAGTACAAATAATTTTACACTAGAGTTGAACTAGCTCTACAAGCTAGTTCAAATAATTTTACACTAAAGTTGAACTAGCTCTCTACATGCTAGTTCAAATAGTTTTACACTAATCTTGAACTACCTCTACAAGGTAGTTTAAATAATTTTACACTAGATTTGAACTAGCTCCATAACCTAGTTCAAATAATTTTACACTAGAGTTGAACTAGCTCTATAACCTAGTACAAATAATTTTACCCTAGAGTTGAACTAGCTCTATAACCAAGTAGAAATGATTTTACACCACTGTTGAACTAGCTCTACAAGGTAGTTCAATTAATTTTACACTAGAGTTGAACTACCTCTATAACCTAGTACAAACAATTTTACACTAGAATTTAACTAGCTCTACAAGCTAGTTCAAATAATTTTACGATAGAGTTGAACTATCTTTATAACCTAGTACAAATAATTTTACACTAGAGTTAAACTAGATCTACAAGCTAGTACAAATAAGTTTACACTAGAATTGAACTAGCTCTACAAGCTAGTACAAGTAATTTTACACTAGAGTTGAACTAGCTCTATAAGCTAATTCAAGTAATTTTACACTCGAGTTGAACTAGCTCTATAACCTAGTACAAATAATTTTACACTAGAGTTGAACTAGCTCTACAAGCTAGTTCAAATAATTCTACACTAAACTTGAACTAGCTCTACAGGCTAGTTCAAATAGTTTTACACTAATTATGAACTACCTCTACAAGGTAGCTTAAATAATTTTACCCTAGATTTGAACTAGCTCTATAACCTAGCACAAATAATTTTACACTAGAGTTGAACTAGCTCTATAACATAGTACAAATAATTTTACACTAGAGTTGAACTAGCTCTATAACCTAGCAAGAATGATTTTATACTACTTTTGAACTAGCTCTACAAACTAGTTCTAATTTACAATAGAGTTGAACTAGCTCTATAACCTAATACAAATAATTTTACACTAGAGTTAAACTAGCTCTACAAGCTAGTTCAAATAATTTTACACTAGAGTTGAACTAGCTCTATAACCTAGTACAAATAATTTTACACTAGAGTTAAACTAGCTCTACAAGCTAGTACAAGTAATTTTACTCTAGAGTTGAACTAGCTCTACAAGCTAGTTCAAATAATTTTACACTAGAGTTGAACTAGCTTTATAAACTACTACAAAAAAATTTACACTAGAGTTCAACTAGCTCTACAAGCTAGTTCAAATAATTTTACACTAGAGTTGAACTAGCTCTATAACCTAGTAGAAATAATTTTACACTAGAGTTGAACTAGCTCTACAAGCTATTTCAAATAATATTACACTAAAGTTGAACTAGCTCTACATGCTAGTTCAAATAGTTTTACACTAATCTTGAACTACCTCTACAAGGTAGTTCAAAGAATTTTACACTAGATTTGAACTAGCTACATAACGTAGTACAAATAATTTTACACTAGAGTTGAACTAGCTCTATAACCTAGTACAAATAATTTTACCCTAGCGTTGAACTAGCTCTATAACCTAGTAGAAATGATTTTACACCACTGTTGAACTAGCTCTACAAGGTAGTTCAAATAATTTTACACTAGAGTTGAACTAGCTCTATAACCTAGAACAAATAATTTTACACTAGAGTTAAACTAGATCTACAAGCTAGTACAAATAATTTTACACTAGAGTTGAACTAGCTCTATAACCTAGTTCAAGTAATTTTACACTCGAGTTCAACTAGCTCTATAACCTAGTACATATAATTTTACACTAGAGTTGAACTAGCTCTACAAGCTAGTTCAAATAATTTTACACTAAACTTGAACTAGCTCTACAGGCTAGTTCAAATAGTTTTACACTAATCTTGAACTACCTCTACAAGGTAGTATAAATAATTTTACCCTAGATTTGAACTAGCTCTATAAACTAGCACAAATAATTTTACACTAGAGTTGAACTAGCTCTATAACGTCGTACAAATAATTTTACACTAGAGTTGAACTAGCTCTATAACCTAGCACAAATGATTTTACACTACTGTTGAACTAGCTCTACAAGCTAGTTCAAATAATTTTACACTAGAGTTGAACTAGCTCTATATCCTAGTACAAATAATTTTACACTAGAATTAAACTAGCTATACAAGCCAGTTCAAATAATTTTACACTAGAGTTAAACTAGCTCTACAAGCTAGTTCAAATAATTTTACACTAGAGTTGAACAAGCTCTACAGGATAGTTCAAATAATTTTACACTAGAGTTGAACTAGTTCTACAATCTAGTTTAATTAATTTTACACTAGAGTTGAACTTGCTCTATAGCCTAGTACAAATAATTTAAGACTAGAGTTGAACTAGCTCTATGACCTAGTACAAATAATTTTACACTAGAGTTGAACTAGCTCTATAAACTAGTACAAATAATTTTACACTAGAGTTGAACTAGCTCTATGACCTAGTACAAATAATTTTTCACAAGAGTTGAACTAGCTCTATAACCTAGTACGAATAATTTTACACTAGAGTTGAACTAGCTCTATAGGCTAGTTCAAATAACTTTACAATAGAGTTGAACTAGCTCTATAGGCTAGTTCAAATAACTTTACACTAGAGTTGAACTAGCTCTATAGGCTATGTCAAATAATTTTACACTCGAGTTGAACTAACTCAATAACCTAGTACAAATAATTTTACACTAGATTTAAACTAGCTATACAGGCTAGTTCAAATAATTTTACACTGCAGTTGAACTAGCTCTATAACCTAGTACAAATAATTTTACACTAGAGGTTAACTAGCTCTACAAGCTAGTTCAAATAGTTTTACACTAAAGTTGAACTAGCTCTACAAGCTAGTTCAAATAGTTTTACACTAATCTTGAACTACCTCTACAAGGTGGTTTAAATAATTTTACACTAGATTTGAACTAGCTCCATAACCTAGTACAAATAATTTTACACTAGAGTTGAACTAGCTCTATAACCTAGTACAAATAATTTTACCCTAGAGTTGAACTAGCTCTATAACCTAGTAGAAATGATTTTACACCACTGTTGAACTAGCTCTACAAGGTAGTTCAAATAATTTTACACTAGAGTTGAACTACCTCTATAACCTAGTACAAATAATTTTACACTAGAGTTGAACTAGCTCTATGACCTAGTTCAAATAGTTTTACACTAAAGTTGAACTAGCTCTACATACTAGTTCAAATAGTTTTACACTAATCTTGAACTACCTCTACAAGGTAGTTTAAATAATTTTACACTAGGTTTGAACTAGCTCCATAACCTAGTACAAATAATTTTACACTAGAGTTGAACTAGCTCTATAACCTAGTAGAAATGATTTTACACCACTGTTGAACTAGCTCTACAAGGTAGTTCAAATAATTTTACACTAGAGTTGAACTACCTCTATAACCTAGTACAAACAATTTTACACTGGAATTAAACTAGCTCTACAAGGTAGTTCAAATAATTTTA
>NC_057800.1:578251360-578258470 GCF_018294505.1 Triticum aestivum
TGACCTAGTTCAAATAGTTTTACACTAAAGTTGAACTAGCTCTACATACTAGTTCAAATAGTATTACACTAATCTTGAACTACCTCTACAAGGTAGTTTAAATAATTTTACACTAGGTTTGAACTAGCTCCATAACCTAGTAAAAATAATTTTACACTAGAGTTGAACTAGCTCTATAACCTAGTACAAATAATTTTACCCCAGAGTTGAACTAGCTCTATAACCTAGTAGAAATGATTTTACTCCACTGTTGAACTAGCTCTACAATGTAGTTCAAATAATTTTACACTAGAGTTGAACTACCTCTATAACCTAGTACAAACAATTTTACACTAGAATTAAACTAGCTCTACAAGGTAGTTCAAATAATTTTACACTAGAGTTGAACTAGCTCTATAACCAAGTACAAATAATTTTACACTAGAATTAAACTAGCTCTACAAGCTAGTTCAAATAATTTTACACTAGAGTTGAACTAGCTCTATAACCTAGTACAAATAATTTTACACTAGAGTTAAACTAGCTCTACAAGCTAGTACAAATAATTTTACACTAGTGTTGAACTAGCTCTACAAGCTAGTTCAAATAATTTTACACTAGAGTTGAACTAGCTTTATAACCTAGTACAAATTTTTTTACATTAGAGTTGAACTAGCTCTACAAGCTAGTCCAAATAATTTTACACTAGAGTTGAACTAGCTCTACAAGCTATTTCAAATAATTTTACACTAGAGTTGAACTAGCTCTATAACCTAGTACAAATAATTTTACACTAGAGTTGAACTAGCTCTACAAGCTAGTTCAAATAATTTTACACTAAAGTTGAACTAGCTCTCTACATGCTAGTTCAAATAGTTTTACACTAATCTTGAACTACCTCTACAAGGTAGTTTAAATAATTTTACACTAGATTTGAACTAGCTCCATAACCTAGTTCAAATAATTTTACACTAGAGTTGAACTAGCTCTATAACCTAGTACAAATAATTTTACCCTAGAGTTGAACTAGCTCTATAACCAAGTAGAAATGATTTTACACCACTGTTGAACTAGCTCTACAAGGTAGTTCAATTAATTTTACACTAGAGTTGAACTACCTCTATAACCTAGTACAAACAATTTTACACTAGAATTAAACTAGCTCTACAAGCTAGTTCAAATAATTTTACGATAGAGTTGAACTATCTCTATAACCTAGTACAAATAATTTTACACTAGAGTTAAACTAGATCTACAAGCTAGTACAAATAAGTTTACACTAGAGTTGAACTAGCTCTACAAGCTAGTACAAGTAATTTTACACTAGAGTTGAACTAGCTCTATAAGCTAATTCAAGTAATTTTACACTCGAGTTGAACTAGCTCTATAACCTAGTACAAATAATTTTACACTAGAGTTGAACTAGCTCTACAAGCTAGTTCAAATAATTTTACAGTAAACTTGAACTAGCTCTACAGGCTAGTTCAAATAGTTTTACACTAATTATGAACTACCTCTACAAGGTAGCTTAAATAATTTTACCCTAGATTTGAACTAGCTCTATAACCTAGCACAAATAATTTTACACTAGAGTTGAACTAGCTCTATAACGTAGTACAAATAATTTTACACTATAGTTGAACTAGCTCTATAACCTAGCAAGAATGATTTTACACTACTGTTGAACTAGCTCTACAAGCTAGTTCTAATTTACAATAGAGTTGAACTAGCTCTATAACCTAATGCAAATAATTTTACACTAGAGTTAAACTAGCTCTACAAGCTAGTTCAAATAATTTTACACTAGAGTTGAACTAGCTCTATAACCTAGTACAAATAATTTTACACTAGAATTAAACTAGCTCTACAAGCTAGTACAAGTAATTTTACACTAGAGTTGAACTAGCTCTACAAGCTAGTTCAAATAATTTTACACTAGAGTTGAACTAGCTTTATAAACTACTACAAAAAAATTTACACTAGAGGATAACTAGCTCTACAAGCTAGTTCAAATAATTTTACACTAGAGTTGAACTAGCTCTATAACCTAGTAGAAATAATTTTACACTAGAGTTGAACTAGCTCTACAAGCTATTTCAAATAATATTACACTAAAGTTGAACTAGCTCTACATGCTAGTTCAAATAGTTTTACACTAATCTTGAACTACCTCTACAAGGTAGTTCAAAGAATTTTACACTAGATTTGAACTAGCTACATAACGTAGTACAAATAATTTTACACTAGAGTTGAACTAGCTCTATAACCTAGTACAAATAATTTTACCCTAGCGTTGAACTAGCTCTATAACCTAGTAGAAATGATTTTACACCACTGTTGAACTAGCTCTACAAGGTAGTTCAAATAATTTTACACTAGAGTTTAACTAGCTCTATAACCTAGAACAAATAATTTTACACTAGAGTTAAACTAGATCTACAAGCTAGTACAAATAATTTTACACTAGAGTTGAACTAGCTCTATATCCTAGTACAAATAATTTTACACTAGAATTAAACTAGCTATACAAGCCAGTTCAAATAATTTTACACTAGAGTTAAACTAGCTCTACAAGCTAGTTCAAATAATTTTACACTAGAGTTGAACAAGCTCTACATGATAGTTCAAATAATTTTACACTAGAGTTGAACTAGTTCTACAATCTAGTTTAATTAATTTTACACTAGAGTTGAACTTGCTCTATAGCCTAGTACAAATAATTTAAGACTAGAGTTGAACTAGCTCTATGACCTAGTACAAATAATTTTACACTAGAGTTGAACTAGCTCTATAAACTAGTACAAATAATTTTACACTAGAGTTGAACTAGCTCTATGACCTAGTACAAATAATTTTTCACAAGAGTTGAACTAGCTCTATAACCTAGTACAAATAATTTTACACTAGAGTTGAACTAGCTCTATAGGCTAGTTCAAACAACTTTACAATAGAGTTGAACTAGCTCTATAGGCTAGTTCAAATAACTTTACACTAGAGTTGAACTAGCTCTATAGGCTATGTCAAATAATTTTACACTCGAGTTGAACTAACTCTATAACCTAGTACAAATAATTTTACACTAGATTTAAACTAGCTATACAGGCTAGTTCAAATAATTTTACACTACAGTTGTACTAGCTCTATAACCTAGTACAAATAATTTTACACTAGAGGTTAACTAGCTCTACAAGCTAGTTCAAATAGTTTTACACTAAAGTTGAACTAGCTCTACAAGCTAGTTCAAATAGTTTTACACTAATCTTGAACTACCTCTACAAGGTAGTTTAAAGAATTTTACACTAGATTTGAACTAGCTCCATAACCTAGTACAAATAATTTTACACTAGAGTTGAACTAGCTCTATAACCTAATACAAATAATTTTACCCTAGAGTTGAACTAGCTCTATAACCTAGTAGAAATGATTTTACACCACTGTTGAACTAGCTCTACAAGGTAGTTCAAATAATTTTACACTAGAGTTGAACTACCTCTATAACCTAGTACAAATAATTTTACACTAGAGTTGAACTAGCTCTATGACCTAGTTCAAATAGTTTTACACTAAAGTTGAACTAGCTCTACATACTAGTTCAAATAGTTTTACACTAATCTTGAACTACCTCTACAAGGTAGTTTAAATAATTTTACACTAGGTTTGAACTAGCTCCATAACCTAGTACAAATAATTTTACACTAGAGTTGAACTAGCTCTATAACCTAGTAGAAATGATTTTACACCACTGTTGAACTAGCTCTACAAGGTAGTTCAAATAATTTTACACTAGAGTTGAACTACCTCTATAACCTAGTACAAACAATTTTACACTGGAATTAAACTAGCTCTACAAGGTAGTTCAAATAATTTTACACTAGAGTTGAACTAGCTCTATAACCTAGTACAAATAATTTTACACTAGAATTAAACTAGCTCTACAAGCTAGTTCAAATAATTTTACACTAAAGTTGAACTAGCTCTCTACATGCTAGTTCAAATAGTTTTACACTAATCTTGAACTACCTCTACAAGGTAGTTTAAATAATTTTACACTAGATTTGAACTAGCTCCATAACCTAGTTCAAATAATTTTACACTAGAGTTAAACTAGCTCTATAACCTAGTACAAATAATTTTACCCTAGAGTTGAACTAGCTCTATAACCAAGTAGAAATGATTTTACACCACTGTTGAACTAGCTCTACAAGGTAGTTCAATTAATTTTACACTAGAGTTGAACTACCTCTATAACCTAGTACAAACAATTTTACACTAGAATTAAACTAGCTCTACAAGCTAGTTCAAATAATTTTACGATAGAGTTGAACTATCTCTATAACCTAGTACAAATAATTTTACACTAGAGTTGAACTAGCTCTACAAGCTAGTTCAAATAATTTTACACTAAAGTTGAACTAGCTCTCTACATGCTAGTTCAAATAGTTTTACACTAATCTTGAACTACCTCTACAAGGTAGTTTAAATAATTTTACACTAGATTTGAACTAGCTCCATAACCTAGTTCAAATAATTTTACACTAGAGTTGAACTAGCTCTATAACCTAGTACAAATAATTTTACCCTATAGTTGAACTAGCTCTATAACCAAGTAGAAATGATTTTACACCACTGTTGAACTAGCTCTACAAGGTAGTTCAATTAATTTTACACTAGAGTTGAACTACCTCTATAACCTAGTACAAACAATTTTACACTAGAATTAAACTAGCTCTACAAGCTAGTTCAAATAATTTTACGATAGAGTTGAACTATCTCTATAACCTAGTACAAATAATTTTACACTAGAGTTAAACTAGATCTACAAGCTAGTACAAATAAGTTTACACTAGAGTTGAACTAGCTCTACAAGCTAGTACAAGTAATTTTACACTAGAGTTGAACTAGCTCTATAAGCTAATTCAAGTAATTTTACACTCGAGTTGAACTAGCTCTATAACCTAGTACAAATAATTTTACACTAGAGTTGAACTAGCTCTACAAGCTAGTTCAAATAATTTTACACTAGAGTTGAACTAGCTCTATATCCTAGTACAAATAATTTTACACTAGAATTAAACTAGCTATACAAGCCAGTTCAAATAATTTTACACTAGAGTTAAACTAGCTCTACAAGCTAGTTCAAATAATTTTACACTAGAGTTGAACAAGCTCTACATGATAGTTCAAATAATTTTACACTAGAGTTGAACTAGTTCTACAATCTAGTTTAATTAATTTTACACTAGAGTTGAACTTGCTCTATAGCCTAGTACAAATAATTTAAGACTAGAGTTGAACTAGCTCTATGACCTAGTACAAATAATTTTACACTAGAGTTGAACTAGCTCTATAAACTAGTACAAATAATTTTACACTAGAGTTGAACTAGCTCTATGACCTAGTACAAATAATTTTTCACAAGAGTTGAACTAGCTCTATAACCTAGTACAAATAATTTTACACTAGAGTTGAACTAGCTCTATAGGCTAGTTCAAATAACTTTACAATAGAGTTGAACTAGCTCTATAGGCTAGTTCAAATAACTTTACACTAGAGTTGAACTAGCTCTATAGGCTATGTCAAATAATTTTACACTCGAGTTGAACTAACTCTATAACCTAGTACAAATAGTTTTACACTAGATTTAAACTAGCTATACAGGCTAGTTCAAATAATTTTACACTACAGTTGTACTAGCTCTATAACCTAGTACAAATAATTTTACACTAGAGGTTAACTAGCTCTACAAGCTAGTTCAAATAGTTTTACACTAAAGTTGAACTAGCTCTACAAGCTAGTTCAAATAGTTTTACACTAATGTTGAACTACCTCTACAAGGTAGTTTAAAGAATTTTACACTAGATTTGAACTAGCTCCATAACCTAGTACAAATAATTTTACACTAGAGTTGAACTAGCTCTATAACCTAATACAAATAATTTTACCCTAGAGTTGAACTAGCTCTATAACCTAGTAGAAATGATTTTACACCACTGTTGAACTAGCTCTACAAGGTAGTTCAAATAATTTTACACTAGAGTTGAACTACCTCTATAACCTAGTACAAATAATTTTACACTAGAGTTGAACTAGCTCTATGACCTAGTTCAAATAGTTTTACAGTAAAGTTGAACTAGCTCTACAAGCTAGTTCAAATAGTTTTACACTAATCTTGAACTACCTCTACAAGGTAGTTTAAAGAATTTTACACTATATTTGAACTAGCTCCATAACCTAGTACAAATAATTTTACATTAGAGTTGAACTAGCTCTATAACCTAGTACAAATAATTTTACCCTAGAGTTGAACTAGCTCTATAACCTAGTAGAAATGATTTTACACCACTGTTGAACTAGCTCTACAAGGTAGTTCAAATAATTTTACACTAGAGTTGAACTACCTCTATAACCTAGTACAAATAATTTTACACTAGAGTTGAACTAGCTCTATGACCTAGTTCAAATAGTTTTACACTAAAGTTGAACTAGCTCTACATACTAGTTCAAATAGTTTTACACTAATCTTGAACTACCTCTACAAGGTAGTTTAAATAATTTTACACTAGGTTTGAACTAGCTCCATAACCTAGTACAAATAATTTTACACTAGAGTTGAACTAGCTCTATAACCTAGTAGAAATGATTTTACACCACTGTTGAACTAGCTCTACAAGGTAGTTCAAATAATTTTACACTAGAGTTGAACTACCTCTATAACCTAGTACAAACAATTTTACACTGGAATTAAACTAGCTCTACAAGGTAGTTCAAATAATTTTACACTAGAGTTGAACTAGCTCTATAACCTAGTACAAATAATTTTACACTAGAATTAAACTAGCTCTACAAGCTAGTTCAAATAATTTTACACTAGAGTTGAACTAGCTCTATAACCTAGTACAAATAATTTTACACTAGAGTTAAACTAGCTCTACAAGCTAGTACAAATAATTTTACACTAGATTTGAACTAGCTCTACAAGCTAGTTCAAATAATTTTACACTAGAGTTGAACTAGCTCTATAACCTAGTACAAATAATTTTACCCTAGAGTTGAACTAGCTCTATAACCAATTAGAAATGATTTTACACCACTGTTGAACTAGCTCTACAAGGTAGTTCAATTAATTTTACA
>NC_057800.1:578258893-578264810 GCF_018294505.1 Triticum aestivum
AATTTTACACTAGAATTAAACTAGCTCTACAAGCTAGTTCAAATAATTTTACGATAGAGTTGAACTATCTCTATAACCTAGTACAAATAATTTTACACTAGAGTTGAACTAGCTCTACAAGCTAGTTCAAATAATTTTACACTAAAGTTGAACTAGCTCTCTACATGCTAGTTCAAATAGTTTTACACTAATCTTGAACTACCTCTACAAGGTAGTTTAAATAATTTTACACTAGATTTGAACTAGCTCCATAACCTAGTTCAAATAATTTTACACTAGAGTTGAACTAGCTCTATAACCTAGTACAAATAATTTTACCCTAGAGTTGAACTAGCTCTATAACCAAGTAGAAATGATTTTACACCACTGTTGAACTAGCTCTACAAGGTAGTTCAATTAATTTTACACTAGAGTTGAACTACCTCTATAACCTAGTACAAACAATTTTACACTAGAATTAAACTAGCTCTACAAGCTAGTTCAAATAATTTTACGATAGAGTTGAACTATCTCTATAACCTAGTACAAATAATTTTACACTAGAGTTAAACTAGATCTACAAGCTAGTACAAATAAGTTTACACTAGAGTTGAACTAGCTCTACAAGCTAGTACAAGTAATTTTACACTAGAGTTGAACTAGCTCTATAAGCTAATTCTAGTAATTTTACTCTCGAGTTGAACTAGCTCTATAACCTAGTACAAATAATTTTACACTAGAGTTGAACTAGCTCTACAAGCTAGTTCAAATAATTTTACACTAAACTTGAACTAGCTCTACAGGCTACTTCAAATAGTTTTACACTAATTATGAACTACCTCTACAAGGTAGCTTAAATAATTTTACCCTAGATTTGAACTAGCTCTATAACCTAGCACAAATAATTTTACACTAGAGTTGAACTAGCTCTATAACGTAGTACAAATAATTTTACACTATAGTTGAACTAGCTCTATAACCTAGCAAGAATGATTTTACACTACTGTTGAACTAGCTCTACAAGCTAGTTCTAATTTACAATAGAGTTGAACTAGCTCTATAACCTAATACAAATAATTTTACACTAGAGTTAAACTAGCTCTACAAGCTAGTTCAAATAATTTTACACTAGAGTTGAACTTGCTTTATAAACTACTACAAAAAAATTTACACTAGAGTTGAACTAGCTCTACAAGCTAGTTCAAATAATTTTACACTAGAGTTGAACTAGCTCTATAACCTAGTAGAAATAATTTTACACTAGAGTTGAACTAGCTGTACAAGCTATTTCAAATAATATTACACTAAAGTTGAACTAGCTCTACATGCTAGTTCAAATAGTTTTACACTAATCTTGAACTACCTCTACAAGGTAGTTCAAAGAATTTTACACTAGATTTGAACTAGCTACATAACGTAGTAC
Organism: Triticum aestivum; assembly: GCF_018294505.1. Taxonomy (NCBI): domain Eukaryota; kingdom Viridiplantae; phylum Streptophyta; class Magnoliopsida; order Poales; family Poaceae; genus Triticum; species Triticum aestivum. The sequence continues at coordinate 578,260,296 of NC_057800.1, forward strand.
AAATAATTTTACACTAGAGTTGAACTAGCTCTATAACCTAGTACAAATAATTTTACCCTAGCGTTGAACTAGCTCTATAACCTAGTAGAAATGATTTTACACCACTGTTGAACTAGCTCTACAAGGTAGTTCAAATAATTTTACACTAGAGTTTAACTAGCTCTATAACCTACAACAAATAATTTTACACTAGAGTTAAACTAGATCTACAAGCTAGTACAAATAATTTTACACTAGAGTTGAACTAGCTCTATAACCTAGTTCAAGTAATTTTACACTCGAGTTCAACTAGCTCTATAACCTAGTACATATAATTTTACACTAGAGTTGAACTAGCTCTACAAGCTAGTTCAAATAATTTTACACTAAACTTGAACTAGCTCTACAGGCTAGTTCAAATAGTTTTACACTAATCTTGAACTACCTCTACAAGGTAGTATAAATAATTTTACCCTAGATTTGAACTAGCTCTATAAACTAGCACAAATAATTTTACACTAGAGTTGAACTAGCTCTATAACGTCGTACAAATAATTTTACACTAGAGTTGAACTAGCTCTATAACCTAGCACAAATGATTTTACACTACTGTTGAACTAGCTCTACAAGCTAGTTCAAATAATTTTACACTAGAGTTGAACTAGCTCTATATCCTAGTACAAATAATTTTACACTAGAATTAAACTAGCTATACAAGCCAGTTCAAATAATTTTACACTAGAGTTAAACTAGCTCTACAAGCTAGTTCAAATAATTTTACACTAGAGTTGAACAAGCTCTACAGGATAGTTCAAATAATTTTACACTAGAGTTGAACTAGTTCTACAATCTAGTTTAATTAATTTTACACTAGAGTTGAACTTGCTCTATAGCCTAGTACAAATAATTTAAGACTAGAGTTGAACTAGCTCTATGACCTAGTACAAATAATTTTACACTAGAGTTGAACTAGCTCTATAAACTAGTACAAATAATTTTACACTAGAGTTGAACTAGCTCTATGACCTAGTACAAATAATTTTTCACAAGAGTTGAACTAGCTCTATAACCTAGTACGAATAATTTTACACTAGAGTTGAACTAGCTCTATAGGCTAGTTCAAATAACTTTACAATAGAGTTGAACTAGCTCTATAGGCTAGTTCAAATAACTTTACACTAGAGTTGAACTAGCTCTATAGGCTATGTCAAATAATTTTACACTCGAGTTGAACTAACTCAATAACCTAGTACAAATAATTTTACACTAGATTTAAACTAGCTATACAGGCTAGTTCAAATAATTTTACACTGCAGTTGAACTAGCTCTATAACCTAGTACAAATAATTTTACACTAGAGGTTAACTAGCTCTACAAGCTAGTTCAAATAGTTTTACACTAAAGTTGAACTAGCTCTACAAGCTAGTTCAAATAGTTTTACACTAATCTTGAACTACCTCTACAAGGTGGTTTAAATAATTTTACACTAGATTTGAACTAGCTCCATAACCTAGTACAAATAATTTTACACTAGAGTTGAACTAGCTCTATAACCTAGTACAAATAATTTTACCCTAGAGTTGAACTAGCTCTATAACCTAGTAGAAATGATTTTACACCACTGTTGAACTAGCTCTACAAGGTAGTTCAAATAATTTTACACTAGAGTTGAACTACCTCTATAACCTAGTACAAATAATTTTACACTAGAGTTGAACTAGCTCTATGACCTAGTTCAAATAGTTTTACACTAAAGTTGAACTAGCTCTACATACTAGTTCAAATAGTTTTACACTAATCTTGAACTACCTCTACAAGGTAGTTTAAATAATTTTACACTAGGTTTGAACTAGCTCCATAACCTAGTACAAATAATTTTACACTAGAGTTGAACTAGCTCTATAACCTAGTAGAAATGATTTTACACCACTGTTGAACTATCTCTACAAGGTAGTTCAAATAATTTTACACTAGAGTTGAACTACCTCTATAACCTAGTACAAACAATTTTACACTGGAATTAAACTAGCTCTACAAGGTAGTTCAAATAATTTTACACTAGAGTTGAACTAGCTCTATAACCTAGTACAAATAATTTTACACTAGAATTAAACTAGCTCTACAAGCTAGTTCAAATAATTTTACACTAGAGTTGAACTAGCTCTATAACCTAGTACAAATAATTTTACACTAGAGTTAAACTAGCTCTACAAGCTAGTACAAATAATTTTACACTAGTGTTGAACTAGCTCTACAAGCTAGTTCAAATAATTTTACACTAGAGTTGAACTAGCTCTATAACCTAGTACAAATAATTTTACCCTAGAGTTGAACTAGCTCTATAACCAAGTAGAAATGATTTTACACCACTGTTGAACTAGCTCTACAAGGTAGTTCAATTAATTTTACACTAGAGTTGAACTACCTCTATAACCTAGTACAAACAATTTTACACTAGAATTAAACTAGCTATACAAGCTTGTTCAAATAATTTTACGATAGAGTTGAACTATCTCTATAACCTAGTACAAATAATTTTACACTAGAGTTGAACTAGCTCTACAAGATAGTTCAAATAATTTTACACTAAAGTTGAACTAGCTCTCTACATGCTAGTTCAAATAGTTTTACACTAATCTTGAACTACCTCTACAAGGCAGTTTAAATAATTTTACACTAGATTTGAACTAGCTCCATAACCTAGTTCAAATAATTTTACACTAGAGTTGAACTAGCTCTATAACCTAGTACAAATTATTTTACCCTAGAGTTGAACTAGCTCTATAACCAAGTAGAAATGATTTTACACCACTATTGAACTAGCTCTACAAGGTAGTTCAATTAATTTTACACTAGAGTTGAACTACCTCTATAACCTAGTACAAACAATTTTACACTAGAATTAAACTAGCTCTACAAGCTAGTTCAAATAATTTTATGATAGAGTTGAACTATCTCTATAACCTAGTACAAATAATTTTACACTAGAGTTAAACTAGATCTACAAGCTAGTACAAATAAGTTTACACTAGAGTTGAACTAGCTCTACAAGCTAGTACAAGTAATTTTACACTAGAGTTGAACTAGCTCTATAAGCTAATTCAAGTAATTTTACACTCGAGTTGAACTAGCTCTATAACCTAGTACAAATAATTTTACACTAGAGTTGAACTAGCTCTACAAGCTAGTTCAAATAATTTTACACTAAACTTGAACTAGCTCTACAGGCTAGTTCAAATAGTTTTACACTAATTATGAACTACCTGTACAAGGTAGCTTAAATAATTTTACCCTAGATTTGAACTAGCTCTATAACCTAGCACAAATAATTTTACACTAGAGTTGAACTAGCTCTATAACGTAGTACAAATAATTTTACACTATAGATGAACTAGCTCTATAACCTAGCAAGAATGATTTTACACTACTGTTGAACTAGCTCTACAAGCTAGTTCTAATTTACAATAGAGTTGAACTAGCTCTATAACCTAATACAAATAATTTTACACTAGAGTTAAACTAGCTCTACAAGCTAGTTCAAATAATTTTACACTAGAGTTGAACTAGCTCTATAACCTAGTACAAATAATTTTACACTAGAGTTAAACTAGCTCTACAAGCTAGTACAAGTAATTTTACACTAGAGTTGAACTAGCTCTACAAGCTAGTTCAAATAATTTTACACTAGAGTTGAACTAGCTTAATAAACTACTACAAAAAAATTTACACTAGAGTTGAACTAGCTCTACACGCTAGTTCAAATAATTTTACACTAGAGTTGAACTAGCTCTACAAGCTAGTTCAAATAATTTTACACTAAAGTTGAACTAGCTCTCTACATGCTAGTTCAAATAGTTTTACACTAATCTTGAACTACCTCTACAAGGTAGTTTAAATAATTTTACACTAGATTTGAACTAGCTCCATAACCTAGTTCAAATAATTTTACACTAGAGTTGAACTAGCTCTATGACCTAGTACAAATAATTTTACCCTAGAGTTGAACTAGCTCTATAACCAAGTAGAAATGATTTTACACCACTATTGAACTAGCTCTACAAGGTAGTTCAATTAATTTTACACTAGAGTTGAACTACCTCTATAACCTAGTACAAACAATTTTACACTAGAATTAAACTAGCTCTACAAGCTAGTTCAAATAATTTTACGATAGAGTTGAACTATCTCTATAACCTAGTACAAATAATTTTACACTAGAGTTAAACTAGATCTACAAGCTAGTACAAATAAGTTTACACTAGAGTTGAACTAGCTCTACAAGCTAGTACAAGTAATTTTACACTAGAGTTGAACTAGCTCTATAAGCTAATTCAAGTAATTTTACACTCGAGTTGAACTAGCTCTATAACCTAGTACAAATAATTTTACACTAGAGTTGAACTAGCTCTACAAGCTAGTTCAAATAATTTTACACTAAACTTGAACTAGCTCTACAGGCTAGTTCAAATAGTTTTACACTAATTATGAACTACCTCTACAAGGTAGCTTAAATAATTTTACCCTAGATTTGAACTA
>NC_057800.1:578264820-578266527 GCF_018294505.1 Triticum aestivum
TGAACTAGCTCTACAAGCTAGTTCAAATAATTTTACACTAAACTTGAACTAGCTCTACAGGCTAGTTCAAATAGTTTTACACTAATCTTGAACTACCTCTACAAGGTAGTATAAATAATTTTACCCTAGATTTGAACTAGCTCTATAAACTAGCACAAATAATTTTACACTAGAGTTGAACTAGCTCTATAACGTCGTACAAATAATTTTACACTAGAGTTGAACTAGCTCTATAACCTAGCACAAATGATTTTACACTACTGTTGAACTAGCTCTACAAGCTAGTTCAAATAATTTTACACTAGAGTTGAACTAGCTCTATATCCTAGTACAAATAATTTTACACTAGAATTAAACTAGCTATACAAGCCAGTTCAAATAATTTTACACTAGAGTTAAACTAGCTCTACAAGCTAGTTCAAATAATTTTACACTAGAGTTGAACAAGCTCTACATGATAGTTCAAATAATTTTACACTAGAGTTGAACTAGTTCTACAATCTAGTTTAATTAATTTTACACTAGAGTTGAACTTGCTCTATAGCCTAGTACAAATAATTTAAGACTAGAGTTGAACTAGCTCTATGACCTAGTACAAATAATTTTACACTAGAGTTGAACTAGCTCTATAAACTAGTGAAAATAATTTTACACTAGAGTTGAACTAGCTCTATGACCTAGTACAAATAATTTTTCACAAGAGTTGAACTAGCTTTATAACCTAGTACAAATAATTTGACACTAGAGTTGAACTAGCTCTATAGGCTAGTTCAAATAACTTTACAATAGAGTTGAACTAGCTCTATAGGCTGGTTCAAATAACTTTACACTAGAGTTGAACTAGCTCTATAGGCTATGTCAAATAATTTTACACTCGAGTTGAACTAACTCTATAACCTAGTACAAATAATTTTACACTAGATTTAAACTAGCTATACAGGCTAGTTCAAATAATTTTACACTACAGTTGAACTAGCTCTATAACCTAGTACAAATAATTTTACACTAGAGGTTAACTAGCTCTACAAGCTAGTTCAAATAGTTTTACAGTAAAGTTGAACTAGCTCTACAAGCTAGTTCAAATAGTTTTACACTAATCTTGAACTACCTCTACAAGGTAGTTTAAAGAATTTTACACTATATTTGAACTAGCTCCATAACCTAGTACAAATAATTTTACACTAGAGTTGAACTAGCTCTATAACCTAGTACAAATAATTTTACCCTAGAGTTGAACTAGCTCTATAACCTAGTAGAAATGATTTTACACCACTGTTGAACTAGCTCTACAAGGTAGTTCAAATAATTTTACACTAGAGTTGAACTACCTCTATAACCTAGTACAAATAATTTTACACTAGAGTTGAACTAGCTCTATGACCTAGTTCAAATAGTTTTACACTAAAGTTGAACTAGCTCTACATACTAGTTCAAATAGTTTTACACTAATCTTGAACTACCTCTACAAGGTAGTTTAAATAATTTTACACTAGGTTTGAACTAGCTCCATAACCTAGTACAAATAATTTTACACTAGAGTTGAACTAGCTCTATAACCTAGTAGAAATGATTTTACACCACTGTTGAACTAGCTCTACAAGGTAGTTCAAATAATTTTACACTAGAGTTGAACTACCTCTATAACCTAGTACAAACAATTTTACACTGGAATTAAACTAGCTCTACAAGGTAGTTCAAATAATTTTA
>NC_057800.1:578266893-578269680 GCF_018294505.1 Triticum aestivum
TAAACTTGAACTAGCTCTACAGGCTAGTTCAAATAGTTTTACACTAATTATGAACTACCTCTACAAGGTAGCTTAAATAATTTTACCCTAGATTTGAACTAGCTCTATAACCTAGCACAAATAATTTTACACTAGAGTTGAACTAGCTCTATAACGTAGTACAAATAATTTTACACTATAGTTGAACTAGCTCTATAACCTAGCAAGAATGATTTTACACTACTGTTGAACTAGCTCTACAAGCTAGTTCTAATTTACAATAGAGTTGAACTAGCTCTATAACCTAATGCAAATAATTTTACACTAGAGTTAAACTAGCTCTACAAGCTAGTTCAAATAATTTTACACTAGAGTTGAACTAGCTCTATAACCTAGTACAAATAATTTTACAATAGAGTTAAACTAGCTCTACAAGCTAGTACAAGTAATTTTACACTAGAGTTGAACTAGCTCTACAAGCTAGTTCAAATAATTTTACACTAGAGTTGAACTAGCTTTATAAACTACTACAAAAAAATTTACACTAGAGTTGAACTAGCTCTACACGCTAGTTCAAATAATTTTACATTAGAGTTGAACTAGCTCTACAAGCTAGTTCAAATAATTTTACACTAAAGTTGAACTAGCTCTCTACATGCTAGTTCAAATAGTTTTACACTAATCTTGAACTACCTCTACAAGGTAGTTTAAATAATTTTACACTAGATTTGAACTAGCTCCATAACCTAGTTCAAATAATTTTACACTAGAGTTGAACTAGCTCTATAACCTAGTACAAATAATTTTACCCTAGAGTTGAACTAGCTCTATAACCAAGTAGAAATGATTTTACACCACTATTGAACTAGCTCTACAAGGTAGTTCAATTAATTTTACACTAGAGTTGAACTACCTCTATAACCTAGTACAAACAATTTTACACTAGAATTAAACTAGCTCTACAAGCTAGTTCAAATAATTTTACGATAGAGTTGAACTATCTCTATAACCTAGTACAAATAATTTTACACTAGAGTTAAACTAGATCTACAAGCTAGTACAAATAAGTTTACACTAGAGTTGAACTAGCTCTACAAGCTAGTACAAGTAATTTTACACTAGAGTTGAACTAGCTCTATAAGCTAATTCAAGTAATTTTACACTCGAGTTGAACTAGCTCTATAACCTAGTACAAATAATTTTACACTAGAGTTGAACTAGCTCTACAAGCTAGTTCAAATAATTTTACACTAAACTTGAACTAGCTCTACAGGCTAGTTCAAATAGTTTTACACTAATTATGAACTACCTCTACAAGGTAGCTTAAATAATTTTACCCTAGATTTGAACTAGCTCTATAACCTAGCACAAATAATTTTACACTAGAGTTGAACTAGCTCTATAACGTAGTACAAATAATTTTACACTATAGTTGAACTAGCTCTATAACCTAGCAAGAATGATTTTACACTACTGTTGAACTAGCTCTACAAGCTAGTTCTAATTTACAATAGAGTTGAACTAGCTCTATAACCTAATGCAAATAATTTTACACTAGAGTTAAACTAGCTCTACAAGCTAGTTCAAATAATTTTACACTAGAGTTGAACTAGCTCTATAACCTAGTACAAATAATTTTACACTAGAGTTAAACTAGCTCTACAAGCTAGTACAAGTAATTTTACACTAGAGTTGAACTAGCTCTACAAGCTAGTTCAAATAATTTTACACTAGAGTTGAACTAGCTTTATAAACTACTACAAAAAAATTTACACTAGAGTTGAACTAGCTCTACAAGCTAGTTCAAATAATTTTACACTAGAGTTGAACTAGCTCTATAACCTAGTAGAAATAATTTTACACTAGAGTTGAACTAGCTCTACAAGCTATTTCAAATAATATTACACTAAAGTTGAACTAGCTCTACATGCTAGTTCAAATAGTTTTACACCAATCTTGAACTACCTCTACAAGGTAGTTCAAAGAATTTTACACTAGATTTGAACTAGCTACATAACGTAGTACAAATAATTTTACACTAGAGTTGAACTAGCTCTATAACCTAGTACAAATAATTTTACCCTAGCGTTGAACTAGCTCTATAACCTAGTAGAAATGATTTTACACCACTGTTGAACTAGCTCTACAAGGTAGTTCAAATAATTTTACACTAGAGTTTAACTAGCTCTATAACCTAGAAGAAATAATTTTACACTAGAGTTAAACTAGATCTACAAGCCAGTACAAATAATTTTACACTAGAGTTGAACTAGCTCTATAACCTAGTTCAAGTAATTTTACACTCGAGTTCAACTAGCTCTATAACCTAGTACATATAATTTTACACTAGAGCTGAACTAGCTCTACAAGCTAGTTCAAATAATTTTACACTAAACTTGAACTAGCTCTACAGGCTAGTTCAAATAGTTTTACACTAATCTTGAACTACCTCTACAAGGTAGTATAAATAATTTTACCCTAGATTTGAACTAGCTCTATAAACTAGCACAAATAATTTTACACTAGAGTTGAACTAGCTCTATAACGTCGTACAAATAATTTTACACTAGAGTTGAACTAGCTCTATAACCTAGCACAAATGATTTTACACTACTGTTGAACTAGCTCTACAAGCTAGTTCAAATAATTTTACACTAGAGTTGAACTAGCTCTATATCCTAGTACAAATAATTTTACACTAGAATTAAACTAGCTATACAAGCCAGTTCAAATAATTTTACACTAGAGTTAAACTAGCTCTACAAGCTAGTTCAAATAATTTTACACTAGAGTTGAACAAGCTCTACA
>NC_057800.1:578269690-578270719 GCF_018294505.1 Triticum aestivum
TAAACTTGAACTAGCTCTACAGGCTAGTTCAAATAGTTTTACACTAATTATGAACTACCTCTACAAGGTAGCTTAAATAATTTTACCCTAGATTTGAACTAGCTCTATAACCTAGCACAAATAATTTTACACTAGAGTTGAACTAGCTCTATAACGTAGTACAAATAATTTTACACTATAGTTGAACTAGCTCTATAACCTAGCAAGAATGATTTTACACTACTGTTGAACTAGCTCTACAAGCTAGTTCTAATTTACAATAGAGTTGAACTAGCTCTATAACCTAATGCAAATAATTTTACACTAGAGTTAAACTAGCTCTACAAGCTAGTTCAAATAATTTTACACTAGAGTTGAACTAGCTCTATAACCTAGTACAAATAATTTTACACTAGAGTTAAACTAGCTCTACAAGCTAGTACAAGTAATTTTACACTAGAGTTGAACTAGCTCTACAAGCTAGTTCAAATAATTTTACACTAGAGTTGAACTAGCTTTATAAACTACTACAAAAAAATTTACACTAGAGTTGAACTAGCTCTACAAGCTAGTTCAAATAATTTTACACTAGAGTTGAACTAGCTCTATAACCTAGTAGAAATAATTTTACACTAGAGTTGAACTAGCTCTACAAGCTATTTCAAATAATATTACACTAAAGTTGAACTAGCTCTACATGCTAGTTCAAATAGTTTTACACTAATCTTGAACTACCTCTACAAGGTAGTTCAAAGAATTTTACACTAGATTTGAACTAGCTACATAACGTAGTACAAATAATTTTACACTAGAGTTGAACTAGCTCTATAACCTAGTACAAATAATTTTACCCTAGCGTTGAACTAGCTCTATAACCTAGTAGAAATGATTTTACACCACTGTTGAACTAGCTCTACAAGGTAGTTCAAATAATTTTACACTAGAGTTTAACTAGCTCTATAACCTAGAACAAATAATTTTACACTAGAGTTAAACTAGATCTACAAGCTAGTACAAATAATTTTACACTAGAGTTGAACTAGCTCTATA
>NC_057800.1:578272225-578277508 GCF_018294505.1 Triticum aestivum
CAAATAATTTAAGACTAGAGTTGAACTAGCTCTATGACCTAGTACAAATAATTTTACACTAGAGTTGAACTAGCTCTATAAACTAGTACAAATAATTTTACACTAGAGTTGAACTAGCTCTATGACCTAGTACAAATAATTTTTCACAAGAGTTGAACTAGCTCTATAACCTAGTACGAATAATTTTACACTAGAGTTGAACTAGCTCTATAGGCTAGTTCAAATAACTTTACAATAGAGTTGAACTAGCTCTATAGGCTAGTTCAAATAACTTTACACTAGAGTTGAACTAGCTCTATAGGCTATGTCAAATAATTTTACACTCGAGTTGAACTAACTCTATAACCTAGTACAAATAATTTTACACTAGATTTAAACTAGCTATACAGGCTAGTTCAAATAATTTTACACTACAGTTGAACTAGCTCTATAACCTAGTACAAATAATTTTACACTAGAGGTTAACTAGCTCTACAAGCTAGTTCAAATAGTTTTACACTAAAGTCGAACTAGCTCTACAAGCTAGTTCAAATAGTTTTACACTAATCTTGAACTACCTCTACAAGGTAGTTTAAAGAATTTTACACTAGATTTGAACTAGCTCCATAACCTAGTACAAATAATTTTACACTAGAGTTGAACTAGCTCTATAACCTAGTACAAATAATTTTACCCTAGAGTTGAACTAGCTCTATAACCTAGTAGAAATGATTTTACACCACTGTTGAACTAGCTCTACAAGGTAGTTCAAATAATTTTACACTAGAGTTGAACTACCTCTATAACCTAGTACAAATAATTTTACACTAGAGTTGAACTAGCTCTATGACCTAGTTCAAATAGTTTTACACTAAAGTTGAACTAGCTCTACATACTAGTTCAAATAGTTTTACACTAATCTTGAACTACCTCTACAAGGTAGTTTAAATAATTTTACACTAGGTTTGAACTAGCTCCATAACCTAGTACAAATAATTTTACACTAGAGTTGAACTAGCTCTATAACCTAGTAGAAATGATTTTACACCACTGTTGAACTAGCTCTACAAGGTAGTTCAAATAATTTTACACTAGAGTTGAACTACCTCTATAACCTAGTACAAACAATTTTACACTGGAATTAAACTAGCTCTACAAGGTAGTTCAAATAATTTTAAATAGAGTTGAACTAGCTCTATAACCTAGTACAAATAATTTTACACTAGAATTAAACTAGCTCTACAAGCTAGTTCAAATAATTTTACACTAGAGTTGAACTAGCTCTATAACCTAGTACAAATAATTTTACACTAGAGTTAAACTAGCTCTACAAGCTAGTACAAATAATTTTACACTAGTGTTGAACTAGCTCTACAAGCTAGTTCAAATAATTTTACACTAGAGTTGAACTAGCTTTATAAATTAGTACAAATTTTTTTACATTAGAGTTGAACTAGCTCTACAAGCTAGTTCAAATAATTTTACACTAGAGTTGAACTAGCTCTACAAGCTATTTCAAATAATTTTACACTAGAGTTGAACTAGCTCTATAACCTAGTACAAATAATTTTACACTAGAGTTGAACTAGCTCTACAAGCTAGTTCAAATAATTTTACACTAAAGTTGAACTAGCTCTCTACATGCTAGTTCAAATAGTTTTACACTAATCTTGAACTACCTCTACAAGGTAGTTTAAATAATTTTACACTAGATTTGAACTAGCTCCATAACCTAGTTCAAATAATTTTACACTAGAGTTGAACTAGCTCTATAACCTAGTACAAATAATTTTACCCTAGAGTTGAACTAGCTCTATAACCAAGTAGAAATGATTTTACACCACTGTTGAACTAGCTCTACAAGGTAGTTCAATTAATTTTACACTAGAGTTGAACTACCTCTATAACCTAGTACAAACAATTTTACACTAGAATTAAACTAGCTCTACAAGCTAGTTCAAATAATTTTACAATAGAGTTGAACTATCTCTATAACCTAGTACAAATAATTTTACACTAGAGTTAAACTAGATCTACAAGCTAGTACAAATAAATTTACACTTGAGTTGAACTAGCTCTACAAGCTAGTACAAGTAATTTTACACTAGAGTTGAACTAGCTCTATAAGCTAGTTCAAGTAATTTTACACTCGAGTTGAACTAGCTCTATAACCTAGTACAAATAATTTTACACTAGAGTTGAACTAGCTCTACAAGCTAGTTCAAATAATTTTACACTAAACTTGAACTAGCTCTACAGGCTAGTTCAAATAGTTTTACACTAATTATGAACTACCTCTACAAGGTAGCTTAAATAATTTTACCCTAGATTTGAACTACCTCTATAACCTAGCACAAATAATTTTACACTAGAGTTGAACTAGCTCTATAACGTAGTACAAATAATTTTACACTAGAGTTGAACTAGCTCTATAACCTAGCAAGAATGATTTTACACTACTGTTGAACTAGCTCTACAAGCTAGTTCTATTTTACAATAGAGTTGAACTAGCTCTATAACCTAATACAAATAATTTTACACTAGAGTTAAACTAGCTCTACAAGCTAGTTCAAATAATTTTACACTAGAGTTGAACAAGCTCTACAGGATAGTTCAAATAATTTTACACTAGAGTTGAACTAGTTCTACAATCTAGTTTAATTTATTTTACACTAGAGTTGAACTTGCTCTATAGCCTAGTACAAATAATTTAACACTAGAGTTGAACTAGCTCTATGACCTAGTACAAATAATTTTACACTAGAGTTGAACTAGCTCTATAAAATAGTACAAATAATTTTACACTAGAGTTGAACTAGCTCTATGACCAAGTACAAATAATTTTACACAAGAGTTGAACTAGCTCTATAACCTAGTACAAATAATTTTACACTAGAGTTGAACTAGCTCTATAGGCTAGTTCAAATAACTTTACACTAGAGTTGAACTAGCTCTATAGGCTAGTTCAAATAACTTTACACTAGAGTTGAACTAGCTCTATAGGCTAGTTCAAATAACTTTACACTAGAGTTGAACTAACTCTATAACCTAGTACAAATAATTTTACACTAGATTTAAACTAGCTATACAGGCTAGTTCAAATAATTTTACACTAGAGTTGAACTAGCTCTACAAGCTAGTTCAAATAATTTTACACTAGAGTTGAACTAGCTCTATAACCTAGTACTAATAATTTTACACTAGAGTTGAACTAGCTCTACAAGCTAGTTCAAATAATTTTACACTAGAGTTGAACTAGCTCTATAACCTAGCAAGAATGATTTTACACTACTGTTGAACTAGCTCTACAAGCTAGTTCTAATTTACAATAGAGTTGAACTAGCTCTATAACCTAATACAAATAATTTTACACTAGAGTTAAACTAGCTCTACAAGCTAGTTCAAATAATTTTACACTAGAGTTGAACAAGCTCTACAGGATAGTTCAAATAATTTTACACTAGAGTTGAACTAGTTCTACAATCTAGTTTAATTTATTTTACACTAGAGTTGAACTTGCTCTATAGCCTAGTACAAATAATTTAACACAAGAGTTGAACTAGCTCTATGACCTAGTACAAATAATTTTACACTAGAGTTGAACTAGCTCTATAAACTAGTACAAATAATTTTACACTAGAGTTGAACTAGCTCTATGACCAAGTACAAATAATTTTACACAAGAGTTGAACTAGCTCTATAACCTAGTACAAATAATTTTACACTAGAGTTGAACTAGCTCTATAGGCTAGTTCAAATAACTTTACACTAGAGTTGAACTAGCTCTATAGGCTAGTTCAAATAACTTTACACTAGAGTTGAACTAGCTCTATAGGCTAGTTCAAATAACTTTACACTAGAGTTGAACTAACTCTATAACCTAGTACAAATAATTTTACACTAGATTTAAACTAGCTATACAGGCTAGTTCAAATAATTTTACACTAGAGTTGAACTAGCTCTACAAGCTAGTTCAAATAATTTTACACTAGAGTTGAACTAGCTCTATAACCTAGTACTAATAATTTTACACTAGAGTTGAACTAGCTCTACAAGCTAGTTCAAATAATTTTACACTAAAGTTGAACTAGCTCTACAGGCTAGTTCAAATAGTTTTACACTAATCTTGAACTACCTCTACAAGGTAGTTCAAATAATTTTACACTAGATTTGAACTAGCTCCATAACCTAGTACAAATAATTTTACACTAGAGTTGAACTATCTCTATAACCTAGTACAAATAATTTTACCCTAGAGTTGAACTAGCTCTATAACCTAGTAGAAATGATTTTACACCACTGTTGAACTAGCTCTATAAGGTAGTTCAAATAATTTTACACTAGAGTTGAACTACCTATATAACCTAGTACAAAATTTTTTACACTAGAATTAAACTAGCTCTACAAGGTAGTTCAAATAATTTTACACTAGAGTTGAACTAGCTCTCTAACCTAGTACAAATAATTTTACACTAGAATTAAACTAGCTCTACAAACTAGTTCAAATAATTTTACACTAGAGTTGAACTAGCTCTATAAACTAGTACAAATAATTTTACACTAGAGTTGAACTAGCTCTATGACCTACTACAAATAATTTTACACAAGAGTTGAACTAGCTCTATGACCTAGTACACATAATTTTACACAAGAGTTTAACTAGCTCTATAACCTAGTACAAATAATTTTACACTAGAGTTGAACTAGCTCTATAGGCTAGTTCAAATAACTTTACCCTAGAGTTGAACTAGCTCTATAGGCTAGTTCAAATAACTTTACACTAGAGTTGAACTAGCTCTATAGGCTAGGTCAAATAATTTTACACTCGAGTTGAACTTACTCTATAACCTAGTACAAATAATTTTACACTAGATTTAAACTAGCTATACAGGCTAGTTCAAATAATTTTACACTAGAGTTGAACTAGCTCTACAAGCTAGTTCAAATAATTTTACACTAGAGTTGAACTAGCTCTATAACGTAGTACAAATAATTTTACACTAGAGTTGAACTAGCTCTACAAGCTAGTTCAAATAATTTTACACTAAAGTTGAACTAGCTCTACAGGCTAGTTCAAATAGTTTTACACTAATCTTGAACTACCTCTACAAGGTAGTTCAAATAATTTTACACTAGATTTGAACTAGCTCCATAACCTAGTACAAATAATTTTACACTAGAGTTGAACTATCTCTATAACCTAGTACAAATAATTTTACCCTAGAGTTGAACTAGCTCTATAACCTAGTAGAAATGATTTTACACCACTGTTGAACTAGCTCTATAAGGTAGTTCAAATAATTT
>NC_057800.1:578278695-578280009 GCF_018294505.1 Triticum aestivum
CTAGAGTTCAACTAGCTCTACAAGCTAGTTCAAATAATTTTACACTAGAGTTGAACTAGCTCTATAACCTAGTACAAATAATTTTACACTAGAGTTGAACTAGCTCTATAGGCTAGTTCAAATAACTTTACTCTAGAGTTGAACTAGCTCTATAGGCTAGTTCAAATAACTTTACACTAGAGTTGAACTAGCTCTATAGGCTAGGTCAAATAATTTTACACTCGAGTTGAACTTACTCTATAACCTAGTACAAATAATTTTACACTAGATTTAAACTAGCTATACAGGCTAGTTCAAATAATTTTACACTAGAGTTGAACTAGCTCTACAAGCTAGTTCAAATAATTTTACACTAGAGTTGAACTAGCTCTATAACCTAGTACAAATAATTTTACACTAGAGTTGAACTAGCTCTACAAGCTAGTTCAAATAATTTTACACTAAAGTTGAACTAGCTCTACAGGCTAGTTCAAATAGTTTTACACTAATCTTGAACTACCTCTACAAGGTAGTTCAAATAATTTTACACTAGATTTGAACTAGCTCCATAACCTAGTACAAATAATTTTACACTAGAGTTGAACTATCTCTATAACCTAGTACAAATAATTTTACCCTAGAGTTGAACTAGCTCTATAACCTAGTAGAAATGATTTTACACCACTGTTGAACTAGCTCTATAAGGTAGTTCAAATAATTTAACACTAGAGTTGAACTACCTCTATAACCTAGTACAAAATTTTTTACACTAGAATTAAACTAGCTCTACAAGGTAGTTCAAATAATTTTACACTAGAGTTGAACTAGCTCTCTAACCTAGTACAAATAATTTTACACTAGAATTAAACTAGCACTACAAACTAGTTCAAATAATTTTACACTAGAGTTGAACTAGCTCTATAAGCTAGTACAAATAATTTTACACTAGAGTTAAACTAGCTCTACATGCTAGTTCAAATAATTTTACACTAGAGTTGAACTAGCTCTACAAGCTAGTTCAAATAATTTTACACTAGAGTTGAACTAGCTTTTTAACCTAGTACAAATTTTTTTACACTAGAG
This sequence comes from Triticum aestivum, assembly GCF_018294505.1. Taxonomy (NCBI): domain Eukaryota; kingdom Viridiplantae; phylum Streptophyta; class Magnoliopsida; order Poales; family Poaceae; genus Triticum; species Triticum aestivum. Next base: position 578,279,758 of record NC_057800.1, read on the forward strand.
TTGAACTAGCTCTACAAGCTAGTTCAAATAATTTTACACTAAATTTGAACTAGCTCTACAAGCTAGTTCAAATAGTTTTACACTAATCTTGAACTACCTCTACAAGGTAGTTTAAATAATTTTACCCTAGATTTGTACTAGCTCTATAACCTAGCACAAATAATTTTACACTACAGTTGAACTAGCACTATAACCTAGTACAAATAATTTTACACTAGAGTTGAACTAGCTCTATAACCTAGCACAAATGAT